>NC_045596.1:93942549-94243708 GCF_009762305.2 Zalophus californianus
TGTTTGATTGTCAAAAAATACTTTATAATTAGTTCCCAACCTGTTAGATCTCTGTAAAGAGAAAGGGAATTTTTCTGGCTCACAATACATTATTTTGGAAAAACCATTTTAGAGTAAGGGTTTTAGCTAATGCTAGGGAAGGATTACATTTTCCCAAAAACAGCAGGAAACAAGTCCTTTCATATTTTTTCCGGTGTCTCCATTTAAAAAAAAATTACATTCACTTATAGTCTAAGAAAACAAGGCAAACATTATACATTAAAATTAAATGAATGTTAGTTTCCAGCATTGTTCTTTTCCCAAGGATATATTGCCAAGCACTTTTCCTCAGAGAATGGTTATCATCACATAAGTGTATGAATTTTCATTTGGGTCAAGATGTGTTTATTAGTTCATGACATTTAAAAGCAATTGATTCCATAGTTATTATATAAGTTCAAAAGGACTTTTAAAATAGAAAATACAGAAATTCTGAGAAAATGAAGGTTGCAGAAGGTAGATATGAAAATATCCTTGGAATCAAGTTACAAAGAGTAATATTGAGATCAAAATAAAAAATTTTTTAAATTGATTTAACCTGAAAGGCCAACATGTCATACATACCTTGGGTGAATAGTGCAATTTATTTAAATTTTCAAATGATAGTATAATGTAACTGTGAATTCTTCTGAAGCATCAGTTGCAGTAACATTGATGGTTTTGTAGGATCCATAGGGAAATTTGGTCACTAATGCAAAGCAGCATTCAACATGGGCCCTGTCTACTCTGCTGATCATTAAGCTGTGAAAGTTTCACAATTCGCCCAATTGTGGTAATTTAAAATGTAATAAACTCTCAAAGAAATAAGCATTTCATAAGCGTTATTTAACACCCAATTCATAAAGTATTATTACTATCCTTGATAATTTCTCATGATCCAGTTCAGGATCCAAAACATTTACTTGTGAAACCATCGATTTTGTATGAGTACATGACAAATTGGTAACACCTATCAATGTAAGCATTGAGTAAATTTAAAAATGGAAAAATCTGCATGGGTAAGAATTTTAATTATTAACTAAATTATTCTATGCAGAAAATGTACTGGGCCAGAGTATCTATTCAACTCATTGAATGGCTAACCAATTCAAGTCTTTCTAATCAAACTGGGCATTTTCTCAGCTAGTACTAAAAGCAAAAGTAATTGAGCCTTTTGAAAAGCATGAAATACAGAAAATGCTCACAAAAAGAGTAGGAAAGAAGAGGTCTGCTTCTTTCAGGAGAGGATACAGTGTTAGCAGATAAGTAAGAGACATCATCAAAACTATTAACTGTATGGTTTCTGTTTTCCCCACGACCTAGAACAGTTTTCATATTGGAAAATTTAGAACCAACAACATAAAGGTTGGGCAGCAGCTCATGAATAGAAGCAATCTTTTCAGGACAGACTCTTATTAAATGGATTCAAGACTTTGGGGCCAAATTGGTGGAGTTTGGGGTAGAATTTGTGGCATGGGTTAAGGGTAGAGTTTGGGGGTCAGACAGACCTGGGATTGAATTTGCTCCACTGCTTATTAGCTGTGTGACTTTGGGCAGTACTTAATCCCTCTGATCCTCAGTTTCCTTGTCTGTAAAACAGGGATAATAATACATATTGGGTCGTTGTAGCATTGAAAGAGAGCATAGAATCTGATAAGGAGACTACGTCAATAGATGGCAGGTTTCGCTATTATTACTTCCAAGTTCTGAGTCATATGTTATTTACATATTTGTACAAAGTTTTATTATTTATAGGCCTTCTTTCACATGCATTATTACATTTAGTCCTCACTACAACAGTAAGAAGTAGGATGCTTTTATGTTAATTTTATAGATAGAATAGAGATATAGAGATGACCCCCAACTCCTCCAGCCTGCCCACCAAGCTGGGAAATGTTTCCTGAATGACAGGAGTTAAATCTAATGCTTTAACTCTTTTTAAGAGTTAAAATCAGTACTTCTTGGATGCCTGGTTGGCTCAGTTGGTTGAGCATCTGCCTTCGGCTCGGGTTGTGATCCCGGGGTCCTGGGATCGAGCCCCACATCGGGCTCCTTGCTCAGCGGGAAGCCTGCTTCTCCCTCTCCTACTCCCCCTGCTTGTGTTCCCCCTCCCTCTCTCTCTGACAAATAAATAAATAAAATCTTAAAAAAAAAATCAGTACTTTTTGAAAAATCAAAGAGCAGGGGAAAAATGCCATCAGTTTTGAGAAGCAAATCTGTTCTAACTTTCTAATTAAAGAAAGGAGGGATTTTTGTAAATCAAATAGTGAGGTTTATATTGATTCCAGAAAAATCTGAGAACAATTTTTAAGTAGATGATTCGTGAGCATTTCAAAAAGCTAAGTTAGCTTCATTTTCTTTTTAAAAATTTTTTTAAATTAAATTTTTAAATTAAATTTTTAAATTAAATTAAATTTAAATTAAATTTTTTTAAAATTAAAAAAATTTTAAGCTTCATTTTCTTTTTTAAAAAATGTCAGTATTAGGTAAACAGTTTAGGAAAATGATGGGCATTTCAAAAATCTGCTCACTTTTTTTTTAATCTGCTCATTTTCTTATAAAATAATGAAAAAATAACTGTATGGTAACATTGTATATTCACCATAAGAATGATAATGTTACACATTAATACCAATTAAGGCATACAGATAATTTTCATTTATGTGATTTCTCTGGCTTATACAAGTCTGTGGACTAGGTAGGAGTGTTCCATTTATTATTTTCATCTAATAACAACAAAAACAAAAAACACTGAAACTCAGAGTAATTCAGTGGTTTGTCAAGTTTCACAGCTGTAAGTCTTGAAAAAAAAAAATCTGGAATCCAGATTTTTGGCATCAGAGGCTTTTCCATGAACACGCACAGATTATTGAACAGGAAGACCCATTTCAAGTTTGGGTTAATTTATTTGCATTAATCTTCAGTATTTATTCATTTGCTCAGTTAAGCAGTATACTGGGTGTAAAATGTGTGCCAGGGACTAAGTTGTTGTTTGTTTTGTCTACCACCTCCTGGTACCCAAAGCTTTGATATCCTTAAGTGAGCTCTAAGTCAAGATCCTTCTTGCAATGGGAGCGACTTTAAAGTATGAGTTCTCTGAACCCTGGGATCAGGTGGGGATGGAGACAGTGCTTTTAGTCATGGAGAACAGCACTGAATGCTAAGAAACTATTTTCTTTCTGGAAGGAGATGGTTGGAATCCAGGGAAGAATCTTTGGCTTGATAGTGACTCTGACTTGGCAGCAGCAACTAGCTTGATGATCAATAAGTCTTCAAAATACACTACAAAATAGTATATTGATCAATTGGTTGAAGACTGCTGATCTGGGAAGTAGTCTCTGGAACAGTACAAGAGGGCTCTTTCCTCGGCTTCAACACATTGGTCATTATTATCCACTTATTATTATAATCCATTATATATCCATTATTATCCATGACTTAAATAAAGAAACAGAAGAAATGCTTATCATCTAGGAGGAATAGCTGATATTATAAGTGGTATAATCAAGACTCAAAGTAATATAAATGACCTGAAATGTCAAAACAAAGAAAGTGAGATATAGATTAAAAATCAAGGAAGTGCTCAAAGAGTGAAGGGAATGTCAAAAAGATGCAGAAGCCTGAATGAAGGGGATCTCACTGGCCAAATATGGGACAATGCGAGTATCAAAATAAATGATGGTAAAAAATAGTAAAAAATTATACCCACTGAATAAAATAGAAACCCTGAGTCCATACTAATATAAATTGGTAAATAATAAAAGTTTGCTATGGAATAGGATTAATGACATAGTCGCACAGTACCTCCCCACAAAACATGTAATAAAAGAGTAACTGTACAGGGACGCCCGGGTGGCTCAGTCGGTTATGTGTCTGCCTTCAGCAGCTCAGGTCGTGGTCCCAGGGTCCTGGGGTCAACTCCCACATTGGGCTCCTTGCTCAGTGGAGAGCCCTCCTCTCTCTCGGCCTGCTCCCCCTGCTTGTGTGCTCTCTCTCTGACAAATAAATAAACAAAATCTTTAAATCGTAACTGTACAGTGAAAGCACCTGATAAATGCCATATTAATCTAGCGATCAAAGTTAACATCACCAATAACTGGGACAAACCAACATCATGTGCCTCCAGATAGGATGTAATGAGAGGAGCACAGCACTGTTTCCATGTGTGCCAGCCTCAGTCTCAGCATCACCTCAGTCTCATCCCGAGAAAACAATGGGCAAACCCAAATTGAGGGATATTCTACAAAATAACTGGTCTAAAATATTCAAAAGTGTTCAGATAATGTAAGTCAAAGAAGGAATGAGTTAATTTTTCCAATTTGAAAGAGAATAAGGGAACATGACAAATAATTGCAGCATGTGATTCTGAATTGGAATAGTTATGATAAAGGACATACTTTGAGAACTGGCAAAATTTTAATAGGGTCTAAGGATTAAACGGGAATAACAATGTTAATTTCCTGATTTTGACAGTCTTGTGACCAGTGTAGAAAGAGATTTTGTCAGAAATATAAAGTATTAGAGATGATGGGGCATCAGGTTGGCAGTGAACTCTCAAATGGTCCAGAAAAAATGTTATTTGTGTTGTACTTATAGGGTACTTGACTTTTTCCATAAGTATGAGATTGTTTCAAAATTCTTTTAGAAAGTCTAACAAAATCTAATTGGGACAAATGGAAGGCACTGCATGTTAAAAAGCAATGATTTACATGTTCGTTATGGATCTGGGAAGTTGGATATATCAGATTATGAATTTGAAAAAAAGCAAAGAGTTAAAATGCTAATAAGATCTTACATTACATAAGGGCAGTGTGCAGATTCTAAGAAGTAATAATCCTACTCTGTGCTAATCAGAACATATCTGGAACAGAGTATTCAATATTTAAGCATGCTCCCCCAAATGCATGTACATTTATTTATTTATAAATGACATACATTAGTACTGTACTAATTTATCAACATTATAAGCATACATGAAATAGAAACTAAGAAGAATGGGATACAAATAAATAGAAATAGAATTTCTGGTATTTTTTCTTGTATCCTAATGAATGATCCTGCATTGCCCTGGGGTGTATATATTCCAATGTGGAGACCACTGGTACAGAAAGTTGCTTGTAAAGAGATAAGAACTGAAACAGGGATTAATGAGAAGGCTATTACAGTAGTGTGGGTCAAAGATGACGGTGGCTTGGACTACCACCTAGTGGCAGTAAAAATGGAAGTAAGTGGGTAAATCAGATGTATAATTTAAATTTAGAACTGACAGGACAAAATCAGTGAAGGGAGGGTAGTGGGAAAGGGAGAGGAAAAAAAATCAAGGACTTCTGAATTTGTGGCTTTCATGTTTTGGTGAACAGTGGATGGACCAGCTGATCTCTGTTTTGTTCCAAAGTATACAATTATGACTAATGGATAACATTACAAAATGGTAGATTGCAAAACAACAACAACAATGCAAACAACAACTACAAAACCCCACAACTAAAAAAAGAAAAAAAAAAAAACAACAAAATAGACTACATAATCATCTGCCAGGGATTCTTTAAAAGATGTATTTGAATTGGGAAAGGAGTACAAGGTTACCTCTAAGGTGCCTTCTAAACCTGAGAATTCATGGATCAAGGATGACAGGTCAACGTTTCCTTAAAGAATGCTGTGCAACCTCAGAGCAGCTTTACAAAAACAAGTTTATAATATTATGTACAGGTGTTTGATAAAGAAGTTTCCACAATGCATCCATATATACTTAAGTTCTTTCTTTGAATAATATAAAGTTAGCTTAAAAAATAGGTTTTTCACATAATATTTTCTGAATGAAGTAATCATGACTAAAAACTAAACTAATTTTGAAATTTATTCTACTTTTTTGTTACCATCTGGGTACCATGTGAAGAAAATTCCATATGAACAATAGTGAACCTAGAGTTGATGCCAAATCTGTTAACATCAATAGCCATCATTCTCACTTTCCTGCCAACTTAAAAGACAAAAGCTAAGTGGGCCTTCAGCTTGGGCATTAGAATGTGTAAAGACTTCTGTAATCTTTTTAAATATTAATTTATACCACTGGGTTCTGGTAGTGGCAGTAGTTTTGAATTCTCTTTTGTCTAGGAATGACTAATATAATATCATTGTTTTAATCCAATTACATAGTTAATGTACCCTTATAAATACAAGATTCTTATAAAGATAAAACATGAATCCTCACAGTTCCATGCAGACTCCAGTGTCTAGGATTGTTACAGAATACAAAATCAGCCAATAGTGCAGGAGAAATTGGTATTTTGAATGGAAGGAACCAGGTATAAGACACTGGGTTATGAATCAAATGTCACTGAGATATTTATAAATTAGAAAAATATAATTAATTTTCCATATTCTGAAAGGTGTTCCTTCATCACTTCCTTCCAAAAGACTCTTTTATCTCAAAGACTGTCATTCTATTTATAGGCCTTAATTTCTTTCAGCTTTCAGTTAATTATATCTTCTGACAAGGGGTGTAAGTGGGAGAGAGGTACCATAACAACTCAATGTCCAGATTTTTATCTTATAAATGAAGGGGTATTCATTGGATATTCATTCATGAGATGAAAAACTCATCATAGTTTAGAATGAATCACTTATTTAAAACTCATTCACCTACAATGAGCCAGACACTGCTAACTTGGGGGTCATAAATTTGTAGAAGATGATTTCTGCTCACAAGGCACTCAGTTAGTGAGCCCTCTTGCTCAACTATAGACCCCAACAGTTAAAATCAGAAATAGATAAAATCGCTTAATTCATCCTCTAACTAAAACCCATTGTGCTTATTTCCTATCACACTTTCTTGAGGCATTAATGAAGGTGTCTTGCAATGACTGGAACATTCTAACCACCAGGCCAGAAAAGCCCAGATAGTAATGGACTGCCTAGAAGACTACACATCCCCTTCCCCACCCATGTTCATGGGCTGAACACATACTGACCCCTATCCACAATCATGTACTCTGCCTGCTCTCTTGCACGTACCCCCAACCTCCATCCTCTCCTTATAAAATTTCAGGTTGCCAGTGAAGAGGTCAGTTGTTAAGGCTTGAGCCTGCCACCTCCCCAGCTGCCTGCACCCAAAATAAATTTCTCTCTTTCTCTTTTCCAAAACCCCCTCTTGAATTATTGGCTTCTCTTGTGACAAGTTTATCTGAATTTGTTGGCCAACACTGTTGTTGGCAAACCCAGCCAGGAGCTATGCTTTTGATTTGCTGGGATTCCCCGGGATGGAGCAGTTGGCTGTGGCAACATACCAGGGCTTCCCCTCATTTCCTGAATTAGAGGCTATGATAGATGGTTAGGTAACAAGTCCAGTGTTAGAGACAGACAACAATTAGAGGATTATCATGACAGGAGTAAACACTGAAAGAAAGACAACCAAAGCATTCTCTGAGTACTCACAGAAGGTCAGAAAACGCTCTCAAAAGGGGCCATGTTTGATCTGAGTGCATTCATAGGGGTATCTAGGTGAATATGGGGAAAAGGCAGATATGTGAAACACCCAGAACAATATGGACAAAAGCACGTAGTCACAAGGGAACATGAATCTGAGGTGATTGTTGAGGGAGGAGGTGCCAGCCAGGTGAAGAGTTGAAGGGAAGGCAAAGAGAGTACTTCAATAAGAGGAGCAGAATGTTCAAATGCACAAAGGGAGAGAATTTGGCCCTCTGTGGATCAACAGTTCAGAATATGAGAACAGAGATTCAGACATATCTTGATGGAAGATGAGAATACAGAGACAAGTAGGTGCCAAGTTACATAGAGTTGTGTTACAGCATACAGCTGTACAAAGGTTTTTGTACTTAATGTGACACTCACAAGAAACCACCGAAATACTTTTGAAAAGACTAATACATAATAAAAGTTTGCATTAGAAAAAACACTCTGTAGTGTGAAGGGTGATTGTAGTGGAACAAGACAAAGACAAGGATGTTTTGCTCTAGTGTAAGAGATAAACAGTGACAGTTGAAACGGAGATGTGTGACAGTAAGGATGAGGGGAGGACTCTAACGAGGCACATCTGAGGGGGCTATAGGCTGTGGGGAACATGGGACAGGGGATGTTAAAAATGAGTCCCAAGTGTCTGGGCCGGGTGGTGGGGGTGAAAGGAGTTTTCTTGCATTAAGTTAAGAAATGTAGGAAGAAGAACAGGAATGAATAGGAAGATGATGAATCCTGCTCTGTTTGGTTGGAAGCACCTGTAAGATATCCAGGTAGAGATGTATACGATGAAATAGCTCTAAGATTTGAGACTCATTAGCATATAGGTGGCGGGTGAATTCATGGGAGCTCATGAGGCCATCTAAAGATAAGATGGAGACTGAGGGCCAAAGATGGAGCCCAGGAAATGCTATCACTCAGAAGAAAAGCAAGAGCACCAGTGAAAGAGTTTGAGATGAAATAGCTACTGTGTGAACTAGAGTAGTAAAGGGCAGTTTTAGAGTTGACAGCATCACATACGGTAGAGAAGCCAAGAAAGGTGAGAATTAAAAGACATCAACTGAACTTGGCAATAAGCCTGTATGACCTTGTAGGAGCCAAGGGCAGTCTGCCTCAAGACCGGCTACTTTGGCATGAAATTTATTTTGAGTTAAACACAGCAAATTCAGAAAAAGCTCTTTACCCACCCCACAACTTCCTGGATGTACCAGGAAGAGAGATACTAACATAAATTCCTTTTTACCTAAGAAACTTGACCATATAATAGGATAAACTTTGTTTTCCAAACCTCGCCCCTCACCTTCCCGCTAATAGACTTCCTTTCCTTTGTATCCTCAAACTCTTACCCCCTCCTTAGCTCAGAAAGTCAAATAGACCTCATGTTGCCTGACTGTCTCTGGAAGTTCATGTCTGTGTGGATTTCCCATACATATGAAACTAAATTTGATTTTCTCCTGTTAATCTGTCTTGCGTCAATTTGATTCTTAGTCCAGCTAGAAGGACCTTGAAGGGCAGAGGAAATTCTTTCTCCCTGACAACCTGGTAAACCATATTTTAGTAGAAGTCCAGATTTTAGTGAGTTGAGACCTGAATGGAATATGAAAACTGTGAAAATATTAATTTTCCACAAAAGTGGAGTTGGGAGGCAAGAAGGAACCATATCACTCAACATCAATTACAGGAAGAATTGTCAATTACAGACCCCAGCAAAAGAATCTTCGACAGGAAAGAATGATCAATTATAGGCCCTACTAGGAAAAGATATACACTGCATCCTCTAGAAGAAATCAACTCCTCCAGTTTCTCAGCCAAGGAGAAACCGTCATCACCCTGAACTCTTACTTTTCTTCAATGGACTTTAGTTGAGAACAACCCCTCCCAACTTCCTCCTTCTTCTCTATAAAATAATCTTCCTCTCCTTTGTCTGTTGGACTTGCCTGTGGTTTTGCTGTAGGTTGCAGGTCCCGAATTGTAATTCTTTACCATTCCTGAATAAACCCATTTTGCTGGTAAAATAATTGGCTTTTTTTTTTTTTATGTTGACAAAATGTATAGATGGTGAGTATAAACTATTTAAAGATGTATAAATGGAAGAAGGGAGAAAAAAGAAGATGGTGGGGCTCCAAGTGCTGATGTGGTGAAATGCTTATGATATATTGTTGAGTAAAAGAACATCTGGCTATGGCAGAATGTCTATTGTATTATTACATTTTTATAATAAAAAATGTGTACATTCCACGAGGACAGGGACTGTTTCACTGCTGTTCTGCATCACCTGGCTCATCATATAGGACATCAATAAAATTTTGTTGAATGATTAAATGAATGAGAGTGAGTATATATTCATAGAAAGAAAAAGAGAAAGACAAAATTGTAAAGATATACTCCAAATAGTTAGACATGATTATTTCCAGGGAGATGATAACAAGGGGAAGCTTTCATTCCTGATATATAAATTTACATATAATTTATATATATTATAAATAAAACTTAGATGAAAGGGTGTTAAAAAATTAGCTTACTCTAGTCAGACTAATTACATATGGGACTAATTTTTAATTTAAAATAAAAAAGAAATTAAATGCTAAATGAATGAAAATGTTCATCTCATCAAGGAACATTCTTCCTATTAGGGACATCTACTCAGGAGACCACCTTTAGACAGAAGAAAGCAGATGGAATGAGCTAAATGGATTCTATAATTGTCTTAGAAGCCAGAGAAAATGCTCCATTTAACCAAAAAAATAAATAAATAACTTGTCAAGTAACTTAAAAATTCCTGGCTTTGAATGGTCTTTCCTCATCATCAGTGCCTGCTGTTCATCCTTGCAATTGCCTTGCTCATCCACAGTATGTTAACATTTACAACATCAAAGCTTTTGCTACACTGAATACAGTCTTTCTGGTCTCATTAGAAACATGGCTGCAAATCACATGTTAAGTGACTTCTTTCTGGAAATTTCCCTTTTAATCTTGAAGTCGGTGTCCATCTTGCCAGTTCAGATGAAAGAATGAACACCAGAGGTCATAGTGCCCGAGGCAGGGCTGGACTGACCAAGGAACCTGTAGGAATGCAACTTTACTTGCTTTTAGGTATTAATCAGCACTACCCTAAAGATATAATCACCAGATGCACCAAATGAATCTCTAGCATAAAGAATAAAGATATTTTTCAGATTCTAAGTCTCTTGAGATGGGAAAGACCTCCAGGAGATCAGATGAAGTGGCACCAGAGCACCTGCTAGCATGACCTCATGGACCCCTAATCAATGGTGTCCCCCTTTTCAGGAGACCCCCACCCCCAAATTTTGCCCTTAAAACCCTTCATTTGCAAGCCATCAGGGAGTTTGGAAATTTAGAATATTAGCTCCCATTCTCTTGGGTGGCACCATACCAATAAATAGCTTTTTTTTTTTTAAGATTTTATTTTATTTATTTGACAGAGAGAGATACAGTGAGAGAGGGAACACAAGCAGGGGGAGTGGGAGAGGGAGAAGCAGGCTTCTCACGGAGCAGGGAGCCCGATGCAGGGCTTGATACCAGTACCCTGGGATCTTGACCTGAGCCGAAGGCAGACACTCAACCGACTGAGCCACCCAGGCGCCCCTAGCCTGTCTTTCTTTACTGCAAAAGCTGAGCGTCAGTTTTTATTGTCTTGTTGCACATCAGGTGGATGAACTTTTATTCAGTTACAGTTTTATCTATAGTGTGTATGTGAATTCTTGGTAGTTTCCATCAAAAGGCAAATTTACTTCCCAACTAGAGGTCTTCTCCCTGACTCTTTTTTTCCCTGTTGTCTTTCCTTCTGGAATTATTCCTTTTGAAGATCGATACTTTCTACTCCATTAAAAAAAAAAGATTTAAGGGGTCCCTGGGGGGCTCAGTCCTTAAGCATCTGCTTTCGGCTTAGGTCATGATCCCAAGGTCCTGGGATCGAGCGCCGCATCGGGCTCCCTGCTCAGCGGGAAGCCTGCTTTTCCCTCTCCCACTCCCCCTGCTTGTGTTCCCTCTCTCGCTGTCTCTCTCTCTGTGTCAAATAAATAAAATCTTTAAAAAAAAAAAGATTTAAGACATAAATAAAAGATTACCAAACATCTGTCTAAATGAACAATCATTTATATAATTAGTATGTTCCTTTTCTGTAAAATTATTTACACAGTAAAATTTAACTCCAGAGGTGTATTTATAATTATTTAATTTATAGAGACTATTTTAAGGTCACATATATTCCATAAAGCAAAATGTAACAATACTGTCAAAATAAAATTTTCAATATTTTTTGCTATTCTCTTTACTACCACAGAGTATTATTAAATCAATTTTTTCTAAACGTGCAAGTTTTAATGTCTTCTATTCTAAACAGAAAATGCACCTGAAGGTATGGACCAGAGAATACTTAAATGTTAAACCACATTTCATGTTATCAACTTTACCCTAGAGACAGGATGTGTTAAAGAAAATATCCCTAATATCCTTTGATACTAGAATTCTCAAAGTAATATAGATTCCTTAGAAAAAATTAAAAATCCTTTCAAATATTTTGAAAATATCTCTCCATTTTCTTTTGTATGCATTAGCCCATCATTATTGTTATTTCCCTAGAAATAGGATGGCCATATTTATTTATTTACTATTTTTTTTTAAAGATTTTATTTATTTATTTGAGAGAGAGAGAATGAGAGATAGAGAGCACGAGAGGGAAGAGGGTCAGAGGGAGAAGCAGACTCCCTGACGAGCAGGGAGCCCGATGCGGGACTCGATCCTGGGACTCCAGGATCATGACCTGAGCCGAAGGCAGTCGCTTAACCAACTGAGCCACCCAGGCGCCCCTATTTACTATTTTTTAAAGATTTTATTGATTTATTTGAAAAAGAGCAAGAGAGTGAGAGAGCAAGAGAGAGAAATTGAGCGGGGCGTGGCAGGGAAGGAGGGGCTGAGGGAGAGGGAGAAGTGGTCTCCTTGCTGAGCATGGAGCCCGACATAGGGCTTGATCCCAGGACCCTGAGATCATGACTGAAGTCAGATGTTTAACCGACTGAGTCACCCAGGTGCCCGAGGACTGCCATATTTAAGTCCAACATTTTCTTTATAGTTCTTACTTTGAAGACAAAAAATTATGAAGAGCTTGACATTTATGTTCACCATGTGGCTTCTCTAGGAATTAGCTACCAAAAAAGTGGTAACATTCTTGCATTCTTGAACAGAATTACTTCCTCTTAGCCAAGGTTAGGAATTATCTTTCAAATAACTGCGTATCTTTGCACTGAAATTATCACGTAGGTGAAAGTATTTCATGTCAAACTCCTGTGGAACTCATTAGTGTCTTAGCTGCAAGCCAGGTGAAAATAAACTGAAAGTAAAGATGATTTAGCAGGGAATATGTAACCATTATATAATTGGTGGGGAATGTGATCAACAAGACATGCCTGTCAATTGACCTTTGAGCTAGCCATGGGCATTAGGAGGCTCCTCACCCTCTCCCTGGTCCTGGGAATGTGGGTTCCACTGTCTTTCCTCCTCCCAGAGGCTGCTCCAAGGACAGAGCCTTGAGATGGTGATGTGATGTTGAGAGCACCTGCACAGTATCGGTGACTGAGCCCAGTTAGGGACTCTTAATAAGTTTTTAAGATTTGGAGGGAGGGTGCAGGGATCCATTCATCTTGCTGCCACCCAAGACAGGCCTTTTTTTTTTTTTTAAGATTTTATTTATTTATTTGACAGAGACACAGCGAGAGAGGGAACACAAGCAGGAGGAGTGGGGGGGGGGGGAAGCAGGCTTCCTGCTGAGCAGGACCCTGGGATCATGACCCGACCCGAAGGCAGACGCCCAACGGCTGAACCACCCAGGTGCCCCCAGGACAAACCTTTTATGTAAGTTCCTTTCGCTAGTATTAAAAATGCCACCCTCCCCCCAAAAAATGCCACCTACCAACCTAGAGTGGCCTATTTTTTAGGTCTCCCCTGTTCTCTGTGGATGGTGACAGGTTTCAGATTATACCAGGAAATCTACAGAGAGAGTTGTGAACCTACATTCTTCAAAGCCACTAGGTTTACTAATACTTTCAGTTGATTAGCATTATTTTTAAAAGATGCTTATAATTCAGGGCTCAGTGGGTTGGGTGTCTGCCTTCGGCTCAGGTCATGATCTCAGGGTCCTGGGATGGAGCCCCGGATCGGGCTCCCTGCTCAGTGGGGAGCCTGCTTTTCCCTCTCCCTCCGCTGCTCCCCCTGCTTTTGCTCACTCCCTCTCCGTCAAATAAATAAATAAAATCTTA
This sequence comes from Zalophus californianus, assembly GCF_009762305.2. Classification (NCBI taxonomy): domain Eukaryota; kingdom Metazoa; phylum Chordata; class Mammalia; order Carnivora; family Otariidae; genus Zalophus; species Zalophus californianus. The sequence continues at coordinate 93,956,316 of NC_045596.1, forward strand.
AAAAATATATGCTTATAATTCTATGCTACATAACAGTTTCAACGAAAGAAAAAGAGAATTATTGAATAAAAATTCCATTAATTGGTATGACCAAATTCTCAAGGCTAGAGCCATGCATTTTCACACAGGCATCATTAGACTTAGAACTTAGGCAATAACTGGCATTATTAGATAATTTTTTTCCTAAAAGCTGAATTCATGGACTTCTGTCTGTGACTTTGCCCTTTTATTGGTTTCTCTCTAAATTCTAATAGTGATGGACTATTGATTCTGTCCTGAATACAGATATTGAACTATTTTGAATAGCTTAGGATTTATCGTTAAAATGGCAGCATTAATAAGCAATTAGTGCTGGCAGATAAGGATGTGGAATTGATATTTTATATTCTGAAGTGTTGAGCTTTATGCATAGCTTTAAATGAGAGTAGGAAAATTAGAAATTAAAATGGACCCCTTGCTTTAATAATTATTATAGATACTCTTTCATCTACCATATATATAACAGGATGATTATAGCTGTCTTAATTTTATGTAATAATTCTTTTCATTCAACTATTTTAAAAAAGATTTTATTTATCTGAGAGAGAGAAAGAGAGAAAGAGAGGGAGAGAGTGAGTGCACACAAGTGGGGGAGGGGCAAAGGCAGAGGGAGAAGCCGACTCCCCGCTGAGCAGGGAGCCCAATGGGGGGCTTGATCCCAGGACCCTGAGATCATAACCTGAGCCGAAGGCAGATGCCCCTCAGCTTTCTTCTTATGTAGAAAAATGCCCAGAGTATTTGTCATATTATTCTCAAAAAGATTTAGTATGTTTGAAATGTTTCACAGTGATAATAAAAATAATGTTTAAAACTAGAAATAAAAAGAAAAAATAAATATACTCTGAAGATCTCTAAAAAAAAAAAAACCTATTGCCTTGAAACATACCCTGGGGAGGAGATTCTCCCCACTCTGGCTTACCATCAGAATACCTTTATCACAGTTAACCTTCATCTAGTCAGCCCTCTATTTTTTTTTTTCCAGGAAAGTTATCCAAACATTACAAGTGGAAAGTAATCATTATACAGGCAGATTATTTTGCTCAGGAGAGGGCTCACTGCTTACAGACTAAAAAGGGCACTAACTGTAAAGTTCACAGTGTTTATTTCACATGTGCTCTGGCAATAATCTTCTTTATTTTCTCCAAAAGGATTGCCCTGGGGGTCAGGGTTGGGTCTACAGCCCCAATGTCTCATAGGAGGACAACCAACCCATTTCCCGGGTAGTAAGTGGGAAAATGTATATCTTTCTATTTGTTAGAAATCAGGGTGGTAGAGGGATTAGTAGAGGCCGTATTTAACTCTGGACATTCTGCCCAATGACTTGACATCACAGGATGTTTTCTAGGATGTATTGTGAAAATAATCCAGCCTATGTGGTGGTATTGAGAAAAACCCACAGTCTTAGGAATCACAATGTCTGAATCCTCCTCCTTACTGGGTATGGAGCCTTGGGACAGCCACCTAACCTGAACCTCAGTCTCTTAGTTTGTAGCAGAGATATTAATATTAGCAATGCATCAACTCACAGGATTCCCCCCTCCCTTTTTGGTTAGGTTTAAATGAAATAAAATGCTTAAAACATATGGTAAACTATAAAATTTTATACAAATGTTGATTATACTAATTATTACCACAACTTATCTTTTCTTGTGCCCTTCCTGTCCATCATCTTTTCAACTCCATCTCCTCTTCCTCCACTGCCCTACTGTGTGCAAGTGATACAACCAAAACCAAACCAAAGCAAGTATGTGATTCCATTGCTTGGAACTAGTGAACTAGTATCTTGCCCATTCTTTATTCCCGGCAGTTTGATTGGAATTTCCAATTGTCAAACTGAAGTTTTGCCCACGGAGTTGCTTTCCCTCCCTTTTACTTGACAAATGTGTCAATTCCTCTAAATGTCTATGAGGAATGCAAAAAATATAATTCACATTGCTCTATTTGCCAATTACTTAGCCTTATTTTTATGAAATAAATACTCTGAATGGAAACAGTTTGTGACAAGGATAGGTGTTGAGTCTATAGGAATATTTAAATTATTCTGAGTTATAATGACTTATAAACAAAAACCAACCGATCTATTAGTTGTCTGAATCATAAGTTCTACTATTAATTTAATACATGCTTCTTGACATATTTCAGAAGTAGAGATAAACTTATTCCCCCAAATTCTATTTTGAGTGCTTTAATATTATTAATTAATGTTTATCTTATCTATGAGAGGGAAGATTTGGTAGATAAACCTAAGGTGGAATACACTATCCAATTTTTTTCTTATTCTTTACTCATACCACAACAGATAGATTTCCAAAATATTATACAAATCTGCATTTATGACCTTGGGAAAGCACACCCATTCTTGAGCACAGGTTTCTCAGCTGACTCTATTCTGGAAAGCTCCCAGAAGGTACCATTAAGATTTGCTGCAGTAAAAACTGTCCTTTATGGTACTGCTTCTAGTGCCCACTGCTCCTTTCTTGTGCCATTGAGAAGAATTATGTATCCTTATGCTATGTTTCTCCTGGCAACTCCTCTAAAAATGTGTGTTATAAGGTCCCAAACTGTTATACCTATGTTCTCGAGATTTTGCAATCCTAGGGAGCTATGTAAATCCTGAAAACCTATGTTGTTTCAGCCGACTTTTTACTAGGATCCCAAACATGGCTTCTTAAAATCAGTTTAAGGTGTTTTTATAGCAATATAAGGGAAAGTGCATACAAAAGTGCAATGTGCTGAAGATTATATTCAGAAGCTGTATTGATGTAGTTCTTAGATGTCATACTCAGAAAAATAACGTATTAGAAACAAGTTGCCAAAAATAGATCATTCTATTTCAATAGACATTATAATTGGAGGCATACTAAGGGAATAGTAAGTGATTTGGGCCTGTTATCTCCCTTTGTAATTTACCAATGTATTATTAGTGTTCAATATGTCATATGCTTACCAGTAACTTTGAAATTCTATTACTTATCCTTGTCATTAGATTTATTTTACTTTGAATTTACTATCCTGTGAAACAATAGAGCTGAGCAGAAACAAGGAAAGTTCATTTTAGAGATTCTCTATGCCTCAGTTTCCTTATTTGCATAAAATGAGGTTAATAATAGCACCTTTGTTATTGAGTTATCAAGACAATTAAATGAATTAGTAGATCTAAAGTGCCTAGAACAGTTTCTAACAAAGAGAAACACAACACAAAAAAATTATAGAGTGCAGTGAGGTTATTAGAATTTTGTAGACTTAACACATTTTCCAACCTATTGGTTGTCTGATCTCACCTAACAGAGTAAGTAAGACTCTCTAAGAAACTACCATTTATCAAATTTTTGGTGTAGTATCAAAGAAGAATATCCACATTTATCTGAAAGCACAGCTTAAATACATCTCCCTCTCCAACTATATGCCTCCCTGAAGCTGAATTTTCTTCATATACTTCAATAGTAAAAGGTATAACAATGAGAAGCCAATTATCTCCTGTCAGACAGAGAGAGAGAGAGAGAGAGAGAGCACAAGCAAGGGGAAGCTGCAGGCAGAGGGAGAAGCAGACTCCCCGTAGAGCAAGGAGCCTGATGCGGGACTCGATCCCAGGACCCTGGGATCATGACTCAAGCTGAAGGCAGACGCTTAACCAACTGAGCCACCCAGGCGCCCCAGAAGCCAATTATCTTCTATTAGACTAGCTGTTAAAGAGATTAGCAAAGTAAAAAATAGTGCTCATCTTCTCATTATTTTTTGGAAGAATGTAGTTATACAGTAGTCCCCCTTAACTGCAGTGTTGCCTTCTGTGGTTTCATTTACTCAGAGTCAACCATGGTCTAGAAGCTGATGATCTTCTTGATATAGTGTCAGGTCAATAGTAGCCTGACACCACATCAGGACACCTATGTAATTCACCTTACTTCATGTTGTTCCATAGGCATTTTGTCATCTTACATTATCACAAGAGGAGTAAATCTAGTATAATAAGATATTTTGAGGGAGAGAAACCATATTCACATAACATTTTTATAGCATATTGTTATAATTATTTTATTTTTTTATTAGCTATCGTTAATCTCTTAGAGAGTTTAATTTTTAAACTTTATCATAGGTGTGTATATATAGGAAAAATAGAGTGTATGTAGGTTTTGGTACTTTCTGCAGTTTTAGGCATCCACTGGGAGGTCTTGGACATATCCCCTGTGGATAAGGGGAACTATTGTATTGATAAAAAGATCTTATTTATGTTAACATGTAATTGATTTATATTTTTAAATGAATTGATAAGCAAATACTTTAATTCTCAGTTTTAATTTCTATTATGGTAAAAACAACAGTTAACTCACATAAACAAATTTCTTTGAGATCCTCAGTGATTTTTAAGAATGCAAGCAGGTCCCGAGACCCAAAAGTTTGAGGAACACTGATGTCATAAAATTCTCTAAATTATTCTATGGTTAAAACTTTCTGAATAGACACATCAGTCATTATTAAAGCTACATAATGAATAATTTCCTGAAGCAGTATTTTATAATAAAAGGAACATGAGATTAGCTGTAAAATTTCCAATACTGAATCCATTATTAACTCTGGAGCAAGATGAAACAAATATTTTTTAGTATAAGCTGACTCTGACATAATGCACATTAGTCGTGAAAATTTTCCATATCACTTCCTTCAGCTTCTAGAGTAGTTGGCTTTGGTTTTTATAAAAAGTTAAAAATGAACACATAAAAAGGACTATTGTTCGTATTTTGGTTGCACTGAAGCTGAGAGACATATCACCTAGACTAGAACATGAGATTCAGCTGAGATCAAAGGCTATAGAAAGAGGTGATCATGAGACTGTGAGCTCCTAGTAATTAACAGAATTCCTCGGGAGGGGCTCCTGGGTAGCCCAGTCAGGTGAGCCACCTACTCTTGATTTCTGCTCAGGTCACAGGATCTCAGAGTTGTGGGATTGCGTCCTGTGACAACGGTCTCCATGCTCAGCGTGGAGTCTACTGGATTCTCTCTCTCTCCTTCTCCTTCTGTCCCATCCCCCACCCCGGCCGGTGCTCTCTCTGAATAAATAAATAAATAAATACAATCTTAAAGAAAGAAAAGAATACTGGACTTCAATAAGATGTAGGTTAGGAGTTGAAATCAATTTTATGTAAGTGAAATTTCAAAGGAAAGGCTAAAGTCGAATGATAATAAATAGGCAGTGCCTTAGGTAAGTCAATTCTGTATGTATCCATATCTGCTTCTGCAAAATGGAATAGTAATACTTCCCTCATTGGGTTATTAAACAGATTAAAACATGTCAGTGCAAATGAAATGTCTATGTAGACGACAATGCGCTAAACAAATGGTTCTTGTTAATATTGCTGAAGTCATGAGTGGAGTCCTGATTCTGTAATGAGACACATGGCTTTCACATCATGCGTCATCATTTGGATTCATCGTTTACCCTTCCTAAACCTAACTTTCCCCATCTGTATGAGGTGGAGGGACATGTCTGAGGTGTGTGGACTTTGGGAGGGAGTCGCTTGTCAGGTGGAGAGCCAGAGAAATGGCAGAAACCTGTTGCTATGCAACATGACCCCGCATTTTCAGAAAAGTTAGTCATGACTCAGAAAAGCACTGGGGATCTTGTGGAGACAGGAGAAAGGCAGAGATTCACGGTTCAGCGTGACAAAGAGAGGAATCTGGAATGTGGGCAGATGAAGGAGCGCAGGCTGAGAAAGGCAAAGAAAAACAATGGGAATGGCTTTCACGAGCCCTGACTATGGAAGGGAGCTGTGGTTTGTAGTTAAATCTCTACCTCGTGTGACACCTGACTTTCACTTAACATGGTCACAATCATACACTCACCTTTCTCTTCAGATTGTTGTGAAAATTAAGTAAGATAATATGTATAAACTCCCTCTTTGAAGAATGAAATGTTATGGAAGTTTAGTTATCATTATTAAGTAACAAGAGCGGGAAGCAAGACAGTCCTGTAGATCCCTCCCATAGAGATAATCTTGTTGAAAGTTTCATATTTAGCAGGAAATCATGCTCTGCAAAGTGAGTATGGTTAAGATTTATTAGTGCTTTCTAGTAGGAACTAGAAATGCACTGTTTCTATTGAAATGAAGCACTTCCTTTTGAGTATTGAAAACAGCGCTCTACATTCCTTTGAATTTCAATAAAAGCGAAGGCAGCTTGATATTCCTTTGTATAAAGCCAACAGCTAGTTTCTGAGAGAAAAATTAATACTAACATTGTGCCAAAGGTCATAATTATTCTCTATTTCTTGGAACAGGCTAGTTTCAGTGTGAAAGAAAAAAAAAGCCTTCTACAGAATATTTATGTTTGCATGAATGTTCAAGTGTCATAAAATATTCTCTAGAAAAGTGTTCAGTAGCTATTAGGTGAACAGGCTTAAAGCACACATTCATAGCACAAAGGAGCAAACAAAAATCATCCAGGATCACTTCACAACATCTCTGTGTACAGAGCCTCCGGGCCTTTCAGTTCTAACATTCTATGAATAAATAATTTTTATTGGCAATTAAAAGCTGAAAGGTGGATGGAATTCTCCTAAGATGAAAACCTGTTTAAAGAGAGAAATCACAAAGAATCCAGGGGCCTATATGTCTCTTCAGAGGCTAAGAGTGGGCCATACTTAAATAAAAGTCCATGGAGGGACGTGACTTATGATAATTTGCCTGTTTTAACTGCCTACTATGGGGAAGTCAATTTGGTATTTCATGTACATTATCACATTTTAGAATAAAACTGAAGTTTTACCCAGAGGTCCATGATAACTACAGAAGTCACATTTACATTCTTGAACAATTTAATCCGGGACACTGACAAGGTTTAGAAGGTATTAGATTAAAAGCAATGGCACCAATAATGACATACTGGAACATTAACTGGGAATGAAATGGGATGGCTGGATGCTGCAGGCGCCTGCTGTGTGGAGTTGAGTGAGATTCATCAAACAAAGAGAGAGAGCAGAATGTTGCTTAAAATTCTCTGAAATAGATATGCAGATACACATTTTAAATGACCATAACTGTGAAACCAGAGTGTGGAAAGAAAAATTAGAAGCTTTAAACTTTGAGTCAGCTTTGCTTAAAATGAAAAGAAACTATAGGAAACCATGGTATTTGATGACAAGCCTTGAGAGAAAAGAATCTTGTTGACACACATGCTCTGCAACTTCCATAAACTGTGTGGAGTATTACTCATTCCTCCAACAGAAGGAAGAACACAAAGAGCCAGGCTGTTAGGAGACTTGAGGGTGGGAGGTGTGTGCAAAAGATTTAGGTAAGATTCTTTGGGTTTATACATACTCTTTTTCTTCTTATCTTGGATGACAGTTCTTCTGTTTAATGTTTGTTGAGGAGGGCAGGGGCAAGAGGCTCTCAGAATTATTCACCTGAAACTACAAAATGTGTTTAATCTACCAGGAATGTAACTTTTAACCAAGAGTTAGGTTAAACATAAAGCTGATTAAACAGATTTGCTCATCCAAGATATAAATGAAGCCACCATCTTAGTGATTATTAACCCATAACTCTAGGAATGATCTCACCAGTCTTGTGTTAATTAAACTTGCCAAATGGCATAGCTTCTCCTCTTAGTCAGAAAGCCATAGTCACTTTGTATTTTGCAAACTACTAAAATAAAGGCTGTAACTCAATATTTTCTAATCCAAATGCAACATAAAATTTCATCTTTCAGACAGCCACATGCATGCAGAAAGCCTGGTGGGCAACGCCAGGAATGGGGTAAGTTGGTGAAAACTTCAGGTGGACAGTGAGTCTAAACAAATAGGCAAATATCAATGAATTCTCAAATAGTCCTAAGAATAAATCAAGTAACAACCATCATGCTTGTACAACGTGAATAGGGCAGATTGTTTTCCTTGTGATTCATCTTCCCTATTCTAGTGGGAAAGAGAACAATATCAACACCACAGTTTGTGTGGAAAGTAATATCTACCACATGGAAAACCATTTAAAAAATATAAGAAATAGGGGTGCCTGGGTGGCTCAGTCAGTTAAGTGTCTGCCTTCAGCTCAGGTCATGATCTCAGGGTCATAGTATGGAGGTTCGGGTTGGGCTCCCGGCTCAGCAGGAAATCTGCTTCTCCCTCTCCCTTTGCCCCCCCACACCCCTCGCCCGTGCTGTCTCTCTCAAATAAATAAATAAAATCTTTAAAAAAATAGAAGAAATAGCTCTGTCTCTACTTCTCTTTCCAAGGGCAGTCCTCTGCTTAAGTAAAACATCATGCCTTAGTCAAAGATGTTATGTTAGGAAAGTAATGAGCTGAAATCCATGGTGTGAAATTAAAAACCAGACCAAATCAAATATTGTTATTAAATTTTAAATAGCTCTAATTACTAAGAGTTTGCAATCAATGAAGAAATGTAATTTAATATTTAATTTTCATATTTGAAACATAAACAGGATTATTAACAGAAATTCTAATTATTCTTTTGTGATTAGCTATTGTTCAATGTTTAATTATGGTACGAGTAACATAATATCATCCTATCAGCTCTATTGCTAACCTTTTCTTTTTTTCAAATATAGAAATATACTAGGTATATTCTCTAGTTATTTGATAGAAGTAATGGTGGCTTCAACTCCCATCAATCACTGTTGTATTTTCACTATGGAGAAAATGATAACATTTAAAGCAGTCTTCATACTTTTACTCATACATTACAGGAAACAAAAAAGTCATGTTTGGTAGTAATTAGATAGCATCAAAGAGTTTTAGAATACCGTGAACCAATATAACATTAACTCAGAGTGCTCTACCTGGTGATTGATTAAACATGTCAGTTTTGTTTGATTATATAAAAGCAACTTACTTTAATACTAGTCAAATCCCTTTCCAGTGTACCTCATGGAACAATGTAATTTGTTGTACTGCATACAAATGTGTTCAGCGAACTATGGGATAATTAATTTTATATATCAACTTGGGTAGGCCATGGTACCCAGATATTTGTTCAAACCTTATTCTAGATGTTTCTGTGAAAATATTTTTTTAGATGAGATGAGCATTTAAATCAGCAGATTTTGAATGAAGCAGATTACCATCCTTAATGTGAGTGGGGATATTCCAATCAGCTGAAGCCTTGATAGAAGAAGACTGATCTCCTCTGAAGAAAAGGAAATTCTGCCTTTGGGCTTGAACTGCAGCATCGACCATTACCTGGGTGTCTAGCCTGATGACTTATTTTGCAGATTTTGGACTTGCCAGCCTCCATAATCATGTGAGTCAATTCTTTAAAATCAATCTCTCCCTCTCCCTCTCTCTACATACCCACACTACACCCCTCCACACACCCCCTCTGTACATTTAGTTTCCTTATATGTAATATGATAATAAGAGTAGATTTACCACCTAGGGTTATTTTGAGAATGAAGTATTATAATGTATGTGAAGTACTTGGCATTTTCTAAGCATTCAATAATTGTTAGATTTTACTGTTAGTATTATTACTATAGTCCTTAATCCTAAAATGCACATTTTTCATATTTAACAATTCCCAAATCGTGAAGTATTTTATAACTGACTTACATATTTTATGTGGTTTTATATAATATATTGGGTTCTCCACTATTAATGGCATCTTATAATCAATAAAATATGAAATATATTTCCAGAGCAATGCATAGGTCTAAAATTTGCATATCAAAGTGATACAAATTCTAAAAGAACCATAAGAAATAAATTAGGCAGAAACATTGAGATGAATAGCTCGGAACAAGATAATTTGTTTTATTTTATGCCATACTATAAAACTTCAAATATATGTCCCTATCCTTCACATTATGAAGGCTTTCCAGCAAATATTTACTTTTGTCTGTTTAAAGGTAGAAGAAAAGACCCATAGCTCTTTAGCCTTCTTTAGCTGTATAACTAACTTCTTTCTTCCCTCCTTTATTTATTCCCTCCCTCCCTTCTCCAACAATCTGCTGCTCAAACAAAGGTGAATAAGACATAGTGCTTTATCTTAAGGACTTTACAGCCAAATAATAAAAGATAAATGTCCAGGTGATTTCAATTCAGTGTGTTAAGTGCTTAAACAGGGGTGATGACAGTGTGATATGGGGACTCAAATGTTTGCAGATCAAGAAAGGTCAAGGAAATGTTCCCTGGGAAATATTTAAGCAGAGACCAGAATGAAGAATGGAAAGGTGAAGCAGGGTGGAAAAGAACCTTTCAAACTGAGGCTAAATGATGTGAACAGGCGCAGTGGTGGAATATTGAGTAGTTCAATACGGTAGGCAAGGGCCAGGGTTGGGGATGGGGGTAAGGGTCTTTGTGTGGTAAAAGCTTAGGTAAAACTAGCTAACTGGGATGTCTGCTGGTATGAATTTGCCAGTAGAACTCTATAGTTTGCTCTAGTTTTCAAGTTACAGCAAGGAGAGAGTACATCTACTAAGGAATGCAGAACCATAAAGTTTCAAAAAGTAGAATCTGGAAGAGACAGGCATGGAGCCATGGGGCTGTCCACAAAATGCAGGATGAGGCAATGAGATATACCAGAAAAGAACTGTGCAATGAGGCAATGGAGCCCAGTTATAAGGGAGGGAAATACTGAAATAGAAAATGGGAGTTCTAAAAGCCAACTTCATACACCTCATTTTTCACAATGTCCGGTTAATCAGATGAAGTTCCACAGAAGGAGGGCTAGCTTCACTGCAGACAATACAACAGTGTGGGTTGCTGTGAAGAGGTATGTGAGAACAGCATCTTCACAAACTCAGAAGGGAAAAAAAAAGATGAACCCTGTGAGAACTAAACTACAAAATTAACATGTTAGGCAGGAATTGTGGTATATGTAAGTCATTTGGTGGCGACTGTTAATTTTACCTTAGCACATATATAAAAAGGAATGAATGTGTAACTCAGAAAGAGGAACAATGATTTGCAAGTCATCCAAAAAAAAAAAAATAAATCAGAGTGGCAGTTTTTAACTTTTGTGTCTCTGAGATTGCCCTGTCATTTGGACACCTCATTTATTGGACTCGTCAATCTGTCCAGGTCCTGAGACAAGTTTACCCCTATAGCGAAAATGCCAGTACTTTATCTTATGATCCTGGCTATTAAGAATCTAAGAATGATCTAATAATCTAAGAAAAAGGTTCATTTTCAATGCAGTGCCTGAAAGATACCACACCCTGAATCAAGGAAACTTAAAAGTTAAATATCATCCAATTAAGTATCAACAATTAAGTACTGCTTTTTAATTTGATTTTTCAATATGGTCCACACATGTTTCTAAGTCTGCTAACTGTAGCCAACAGAAGTATAAATAAACGTGTGTAAAAATAAAGACTGTTAATGGCTCAGCTTCCTCTGCTTTGGCCCAAATTCAATATTCTGAGCAAGAAGAAAAATAATAAGTATGAATTTTTCCTCTTCATTAACAACTTTACACTCCTTTTGGACCTGCCATTATCCAAGATTAAGTGAAGAAGGGAAAAGAATTACTGAGATAACCAAAGTAGAAAAGGGTAGAGGAGGAGGTCAGTCATGCTATGAAAGGAGTAGCTACTGTTTCCGCCTGTTCAGAAGAGAGGACCGCCACCCTCAAAAAGACTAGATATACTCTCCCCTGCTCCATCCCTGATTTATTATGCTACTGAACTTCGTTTAAAGTAAATGTCTCCAAGAAAGTATTTTTACCTAGTCATGATTAAAAATAATTTTTAGATTATTTTGGAATGGGCAATGTCTTTCGTCTGAGGAAGCTTTGTATGCAAGCAAGAACTAATGTCAAGAGGCTCAAAAGATCTGCAAGAAAAAAGTAATAATTATAAGAACAAATAAAAAATAAAAATTAGAATTAAATTGAAAAGCAGGAAATATCTTGATCCAGGAGAAATTAAAATGCACCTCAATGTCTGTATCAAGACAAACTGAAATGTAAACATTAATCTCAATCAGGAAAGAGTGATGACATTGATAAGAAACCAACAGAGACAGAAATTGAACATCATAGCCTCAAAAATGGCAATGAAGAGAATCTGCTAAAAAGTCAGAAAATGACGCAAGAAATGGAAGAAAAGGTAAATAGTTCAGAGACTTAAACAATTTGCTATTATTTAGTTGGCAATCACCTGGTTTTTATTCATAAGCAGAGGATTTAAGAGCATAAATGTAGTTTTTAAGGTTTTATTTTTTTAAGTAATCGCCACATCCAATGTGGGGCTCGAACCTACAACTCTGAAATCGAGAGCCACACACTCCACCAACTGAGCCAGCCAGGCGCCCCACAGTATATATGTATTTTTAGAATAATTAAATCTGATGCATGGACCAGAAAATTGGTTTGCCCAGAGAACTAAGTCCCTTTTACCACAATAAAGCTAAATATTATTAGACTCTGGAGAACTGAAGGGAAATATGGGGAAAACAAATCATATTATGTGAAACTCCAGATTTTCCCATGAAGTCAATGTCAAAACATATGTGAATTTTTGGAACTACAGTATCAGCCTAGATCTGATGAAATTCATAAAAGACATTCCCTAAAAGACCTTTTTTTTTAATAAGCTAAGATCAACTTAGGCTAAATTTCTGCAGAATATCATCAATTTGTAAATTATCTAAGGCAGAATTTCCTAGCAAAAAGTTAGTCTTTTTTTTTTTTTTAGTTAGACTCTATTCTTATTCACATTCTACCTTTCCACTTATGAACATTAAACATCATTTGTTAAACATGTTTATTTCCCAATAGTATATTCTCAGTTCTGTAGGCCATAGGCAAGGTGCTCTCTCACACCACTGACAGGTCTCCACCACTCTCCTGCTCAGCACCAGTCCTCTTTGTTCACACCCCAGGTAAAACCTGGGTCTCTCATGTCTCAGTCTCTAATTTCCATAAGGCCCTGTAATATTCATCTTTCTGTTCCCATCCCTGACTCCTCCCCAGCACACTGTGCCCTCTGGACCTCTCAGCCAGTCATAAGCATAGTCCCCTTTATCTTCAGTCTCCTCTTGAATGGGATCTTTATCTTCTGGTTTCCACTGAAAGCTGGCTCTCTTGTGAAGACACTCCATCCCCTATAACATTCTCAAGTGGTGGCCCTTCTCTTTTTGATACCTCTCACACCACCGGGCCTGGAAGAGCCCTGGAATGCAAATACCCCACTTACACTTTATTACCACTTCCAAACAATTCTCTTTCTTCTCCCTGTAACGCCAAACTTTGAATCCCATGTTATCAGATTATAGAATCCACTGTATATCATTTTTCTAGCACCCCCTTTCCATGTCATTCTTCCCTTTCAGTTCTTGAAGATTTTGTCTCTTACTGTACTGTAAAACATTCTTCAGTTCTACTTCAATATCTACACGAATGATTCTTCCAATGCCCTGGACTCTTGATTTCTTGACTTCCTCTGCTCCCATGGTCTTTTCATCCAGCTACCAACTCCAGTGATCATGCCCTAGAAGATCTTCTCACTACCATTTATGGAAACCCCACTCTAACCACAATTTTAAGCACCTCATTCTCTAATCACTGTTTCCAACTTTTTTTCCTGCTCATTCCTTCTAATATCTTAATTAATAAAAAAAATCTGTTCTCTTTGAGACTAGTAATCCATTTATTATACTACCTTTCCACTACCCCTATACCCAATTGCCTAGTTTAAATTCCACGTGCCATCATTGTATTTATCTTCTTACACATGCGTACCACTCTCTTTCCTTCCCTCTAACTTTATCATACTCTTTTGTTAAAACTCCAATTTTGATTAAATCCAACTCTCTGCCTAACCCATTTCCAGAGAACAACCTAAAATGAAGTGTGCTGGTCTAACGTTAAAGTCATGATCACTGGGGCACCTGGGTGGCTCAGTCGTTAAGCATCTGCCTTCAGCTCAGGTCATGATCCCAGGGTCCTGGGATCGAGCCCCGCATTGGGCTCCCTGCTCGGCGGGAAGCCTGCATCTCTCTCTCCCACTTACCCTGCTTGTGTTCTCTCTCTGGCTGTCTCTCTCTGTCAAATAAATAAATAAAATCTTTAATTAAAAAAAATCATGATCACTAATCTCAAGTGGGCCCTGATGCTGACCCTAGTCTTACTTTATTTTCCTCCTTCATTGCCTCTCACTTTCTTAGATACATATTTCATACCATAGTCTTCTCCTCAGATCTTTAACAGCTCCTCCCTCTCCCTCCCTCTTGCTGGTAGAAGTTACTTATTTCACAAAGGAAGCAGAATCACTCAGATTCTTTTCTAAATTCCATAAGTTACTCACTTTAATCTACCACCTCCTTGCTTCTGTATTCATAACACCCTGTCTTCCTTCCTGTGTTCATGGCTAATGCCAATCCCTCACCTTGTGCACTAGATCTCATCCTCTCTTGCCTACTCAAGAACATCTTTCTATATTCAGCATCAGCAAATTTTTCCTCTCTGTTGAACCATTCCCATCAGCTAACATATGCTGTTGCTATTATTTATTCCAACTTACAAACATCTTCTCTTGATGACCTGATTTCCCTTTCCAGGTATTGCCCTGTTTTGTTTTCTTTTCACTTTTACATCAAAACTCCTTGAAATACTTGTTGATACCTGTTGTCTCCATCTAGTTTTCTCCCATCCTCTTTTGCATATATTCTGGTAAGTTTTTCTATTTACTGTTCTACTACAAGATCACCATTGACCTCCATGTTGTTAAAGCCAATGATCAATGTTCAGCCTTCCTCTCGCTTGATCCATGAGTAGGTTTTGACAAAGTTGATCATTTCCCTCTCCTTCATACACTTTCTTCACTTGGCTTCCAGAATACACTCTCTAGGTTTTCCTCCTAACTCACTGGCTGCTTCTTTTTAGTATGCTTTTGAAAATCCCCCTCATCCACTGACCTCCTAACGCTAGAGTGCTTAGGGTTCATCTTTGGATGCCATATAATCTCATGGCCCTTAATGTCTTTCATGTATATCTTCAGATATAATCTTTTTTCCAAACCCCAGTTTCTTGTATTTAGTTGTTTACCTGACAACTCTACTTTAATGTCTAGAATATGCCTCATGCTTAATAAGGCCCAAAATAAACTTTTTATTTATCTCCCTCCTTGAAATAAGTATTTGTATGTTTCAAAATAATAAATAATTTGAAATTGTGTATTATGCAATTGGGGTTTATATTTTACTAAACTGGAATGGGAACTGGTCTAAGAAAGTAAGAGCAAACAAAATCAGTTTTCCCATAACCTGATTTAGAATACTCTATGTCCTTATTTTGACAGCTTGCTCAACTATTCCTCTACCTTCCCATTTATCCTAAGTGTATACCATGATTCTCAAACTTTCCCTAATATAGTGATTAATAGTATTCTTCTTTATGAAAGTCAGTCTCTCTTAAAACTTAAAATGTATTTTAAACATTCTAAGCCTAATTAATTAACTAAGGATACCAACTGAGGGAATAAAATGTCAAATAAAACCAAATCATTAGAGAAGGTGCTGTCCATTATATCCTCACCATAATTTGTGATGTAAATAAATGCAAAAATGATGCTCTAACCTATAAAAAACATTGTGATCATATGAGCAAGAGCTCTGACTTAATCTTACATTTCCCTTACTCATATAATAAACATATATTGACCAATATCTGAGGGTAAGTAACAATTTTTGATAGCATGAAGAATGCCGAGATATATAAGAAATAGCTAAGTAAGGAGGATGAGACATATATAGAAACATATATAAGACAGAAAATTATTTAAATGTTCCAAAGAGAAGGAAACTAATTCTGGCTGGGTGGACAGAAAGATGAGGGAAGGGTTCATATGTCACATGGTTTATAATTTATTGGAAGGTAGAGTCTGAGTCATATCATCCTGGTTTTCCACTTGGTACAAGCATATTGAAATAAAGGTGTCACTTCAAAGGTTATTGAATGAATGAGGGAATTAATAAATGCATGAGTGTTCATGAATCAATTGGCAATCAAAAGAAAGACAATGTATCTGCTGCCTTAAAAGAAGATATATATTTTTTAAAGATTTTATTTATTAGAGAGAATGAGAGAGAGAGAGAGCATGAGAGTGGGGAGGGTCAGAGGGAGAAGCAGACTCCCCGCCGAGCAGGGAGCCTGATGTGGGACTCGATCCCGAGACTCCAGGATCATGACCTGAGCCAAAGGCAGTCGCTTAACCAACTGAGCCACCCAGGCGCCCCTTAAAAGAAGATATTTACATGTAGAAGTAGACAGCAGTAGACCACATGCATTCCAAAAGGGGATTCTGATTTAGCCAGTAAAACAAATTGGAAGAACATTTGAAAACATATCTATAACTTCCATTAAGTTGCTGCTTTACACACTTCACACACAGACATTTGAGTCTGTAATTTCTTGTGTACATACTAGCTACATAACAAATAAATAAATTGGATGAATGTGTGTGAATAAATGTTGAATGTTAAATAGTATTCTCAATCAAATCAACCTGCTTATTTCCTGTTTAGAATAATCTGAAATTATCTTATTCACTGGGTTCTTACTTGTCCCCTTCTCCCTGCTCACTAGAACTAGTATGTTAAGTTCCACGCTGGTGAAGGCCTTTTCTGACTCTTTCATTACAGTGTTGTTGGTGCATTGCACAGTGCCTAATGCATAATACCACTGAAATAGTACAGTATGTATGTTTTCATGCACAGTCATGGTGGAATGGAGAAGGGAATAAAGTTAACTATTACAAAGAGGAAAGTTACCATGAAAAAGGACTCATCATAACAACTGATACTTGTTGAATATTCACAGTTTATTATTGGGCAGAATGCTATATGGGATTTACATACTAAATATTAGGCAAGGACTATAAAAATTATAGTGTCTTTAACCCCTGTTCATAAAATAAAGACAGTAATGTTGTCTTCCCCGCTATAACCCATAAACACAGAATAACATTTTTTTCATTGAACAAAGAATTATTTAGAGAATGTTACTACATAAAGATACATTTTTAATAGCTAGGATTAGAAATAGTGGCCTAATTTTTAAAAAAATACTTTGGCTTCTACTATTTATACTACATTGAAATAATCTAACCATAAAAGTAGTTATTAAAATGTTTGTTTGTTTATTTTATTTCAAGTTTTTATTTAAATTCCAGTTAGTTCACATATAGTGTAATATGAGTTTCAGGAGTAGAATTTAGTGATTCATCACTTACATGCAACACCCTGTGCTCATCACACTTGTTGTATTAAAATTTTTTTAAAAAGCTAGAATGGATTCTTTTGGAATCAGAATCAGATTCACTGTAGGCTTTCCTTAATCTAAAAACAATTAGAGAGGCATTATCATTAATCATAGAGGTGAAGATATTTTATAATTGCTCAAATATCAAAACTTTTATTTTATAGCTCATAAAAACAGAATAATAATGAAGCAAAATAAATAAAAAATGCTTCTAAGAATTTGATTATTTCAAGTAAAATATTAATGTATCTTTAATATCTTCTGTTCCTATGTTCATGCTAGCACTTTTACTTACGTTGCATTGAAGTCTATGAACACAAGAAAATTAATGAATCTAAAAGACGCTAAAACCTTGGTGAGAATTAGGTCTCACTATATTAAAGCAACAGGAAAACCCTGAGTGCCTAGAAAAGATGGATGAAGACAGAAGACGCAGAGAAGGAGGTGGAGTTACCAAAGATAGATTCCACCCACTTTAAAAGTTGGCCTAAAATTGGCTCTAAGAAAGAGATAAAGAATAAATTCAAAATGGATTATAAATTTGAATATGAGAATTTTTTAATGTTAAATCTAAATATTTTGACAGATGGCAAGCATGTTTCTTGAATCTTGGCATATATGTTTAAAGCAAGGCTCTTAGGGGTTCCTTACACAACTGATTTCCTGTTCTCTTCCAGTTTCTACAATGCCTTCCTAAAGTCAACCTCTAGGTTACAGGGACAAAGACAGCCTTTCAGCTGAGTAGCCTTTGAGGGGTTATCAACAGAAAGTAAACAGAGCCAGGAACAGTGTAGAAGCTCACAAATATTTCTAGAAAGAATGAATGACTTCTTTTTAGATGCAAATGTGACATACACAGCAACATGTGAACACACCCCATATTCTGGAAATAAGATACACTAGTTAAGAGTTTCTAGGGACTTTAAAAGTTGTAAAATAAAACAAACACTTTTCAATTACATAAATAAGCAAGCCAAAGTAGTTGCTTTTTGACATCTTAGAGAATTTAAAGAATATAAGAGTTGTTTCCTTGGTGTTCATGTTTTGATTCAGTGAATGTTTACTTGGTTCCTGCCATATGGTTTCTTCCAAATGGAAGGAAGAAAATCTACTAGGAATGTAATAGGACAATGCAAAGATGAGAAGGCATGGGGGCACCTGGGTGGCTCAGTTGTTTAAGCATCTGACTTTGACTCAGGTCATGATCTCAGGGTCCTGGGATGGAGCCCCACATTGGGGTCCCTGCTCAGCAGTGAGTCTGTTTCTCCCTCTACCTCTGCCCCTCCACCTGCTTGTGCTCTCTCTCTCTCTCTCTCTCTCGCTGTCTCTCTTTTTCTCAAATAAATGAAATCTTAAAAAAAAAAGAAGAAGAAGACATGGCCTATATGCCTTCAAATGAGTTGCAACAAACTAAAGTATCTGATATTGGTGTGTTGTCTAAAAGCCCCCATAATCATAATTCAAGACAGATGTGCTGTTAACAATTATAAAATGTCCCTTAATTCAAATCGAAAACTTAAATGTCTAATGCATAAGGCACCATAATAAACTCTTTGGTGAAAACAAAAATAATATACAATTTCTACTTTCAATTAAATTAGAATCTAGATGAAGCAATAAATCATGTATATAAATTACTGTATAGCAAGACAAAATGCTAAATTAATATTGCCAAGTTCAAACTGCACCAATTTAAAAATACGAATGCTCAAAACCTTTTCATTATTTACTTTGGCACAGTTCTGAGGTGGATGCTATCATTATTACAGATTAGAAGTTAGAGGTTTAGAGAGGTAAGGAACATATGTAGGTGATGCTTCGTGAAAGGAGAGTTGTAGGAATGATGGTGAGAGCAGGTTAGAGAAAGTGTTAGGGACATGACCTCCCTGAAGTATGACTAAACTGAAAGAAGAAAACCGGATACCAGTTACAAGGAATCTTGTTAGGTAAACATGTTTAATTTGAAGAACAGAAGAACTGTCAAGTTTTGCTGGATTGAAAGGAAATGCAAAGGAACATCAGATGATGGGATTACTTGAAGACCATGGATGCAGCCAGTGAATTCACATTTCTACTTTTTCTTCTTGCTTCCTATCCCTTTCTCCTCAAATTAATTTATCAGACAGTTTTCAGTTCAATATTTTATAGATAAATCCCAGTGATATAAGCTTGCTGCTAAAAATCAGTTACCTGCAAAGTACATAAAGTATAGACATCTCAGAATATGTGGCCCTTGAAATTATGGCTGCAAATTTTCACAGACCCAAGTAACTAGTGCTTACTTCCTCACTGTTCTAGATAAACCCAAACAACACTACTCCTGAGACTTCACTTGATATAAATCCTTGTTTTGGTACCACTTCCACATTTAAAGGCCCATCTCATATGCCTCCTCCCCCTGAGGCACAAAGCAAGCACAATCAACAATGACTAGGGAATGTTCTTAGATTTTGGCAAGCAGTGGAGACGAGTGATCTTTTCAGATTTTCATTTTAATTTGGCATATACACAATGCATAATTCTGCTAGAATTTTGGAACTTTTTCTTAAAATGGAAAAGTCATAAAAATATGAAAAAAATGTATCACATTTACTTAAATAGCACCTAAGCCATATGTTCAATCATAGCCTAGAATAATTAACTGGTGTGGCTAACAAATATATGTGAAGAAAAGATCTTGCCTAATGAGTCTGAAATTTACCTAGATACTAAAAAAATAAATAAATAAATAACAATTAAGAGTACAAAGCATCTCAAGATAGTCATTCACAAAGGCAGACTTTGAATCTCTTTGGTTGATTCTAACACATGTCTTGAAACCCAAGCAGGATTTATCTGGAGTCCACGGACTTCCTTTTGGCCAACCTTTATCACCGTGGACCGAGCTGCTCAGATACGTTTTAGAAGTTGACAGAGAGGAGTCAGCATCTGCCATAGACCCCAATGTCAACCTTCTCTGCTCATATTCCTACCCTGGGGCTCCTGTGATCCAAATCTGTGCTTCACCCCTTAGCTCACATCTAAGGACTTACTTGCACCTCCCAGTCCAAGAGTACCTACCAAAGCCCTATGCAGGAATCTTTGCTGCTCTTATGTTCTACGGTATCATGGAGGATTAGATCTATTACTGTCCTGAGCACCATTCCATGATGTTCTCTCACATTACATGTAGCAGTTTAGATTCCTAAACAGAGCAGAAATTCCTCAGTAAATATTGCAAACATTTTACCGATGGGGTTGGGTTTACCTGTGCTTTAACAAATCTCAGTTGAACACCACTATAGGACAGGCACTAGAGTATACACGAACCATAGCTCTGTTCTCCCCAAAGGGGAGTCGGATAATAAACAAACCAGCTGCAAATAAGAAAATTCAGGTAGTAATAACTGCTATGGAAATAATTAAGAGAAGCAATTGGTAGTGACTGACGGGAGGTACATTAGAGAGGGGGGCAAGGGAAGTCTTCTTTGCGGCTGTAGCTTTTGAGTTGACACCTGAATGACAAGATGAAGCTAAGTGAAGGTACGGGGGAAGTCATTCAAGCAGAAGGAGTGGTAAAAGTAAGGGTCCTGAGCTAGGAATCAGATAGATGTGTCCGTGAACAGAGGGAAAGACAGTGTGGCTAGAGCACAGTGAAATAGCGAAGATGCTAGGTAACAAGGCCAGGGACGTAGATAAGACCAGAACGTGTTGGGCCTTGTCCTAAAATTTTTACTCTATTCTAACTGAAATGGTAAAGCCATTGGAAAGCTTTAAGCAGGGAAGTAATATGATCCAATTTAAGTTTTTCAAAAGCTCTCTGCTGACTTGTAGAGAATGCTATTTTGGTGACAAAAGAGGAAACAGTATGAATGATGCTACACTAGCCCAGGCAAGTGCTGTTTGTGGTTTAGAACCAGGTGACTCAGAGAAGTGGTATTTAGGAAAGGAATGATTTGCTTGCAGATCTGACAGGGCTAGACAGGGGATGCGTGTGTACGTGTGTTTCTATATGTATATAACTGTGTAGCTTTATGTGTTTGGGATGAGGGAGATGGATTAGCAGAAGTCAAGATGATTCCCAGGATTTGGAACTAAATAACTGTGTGGACAATGGGAAAACAAGGAGAGGAACACATAAAGAAATCAAGAGCTCTGTCTTAAAAGTTTGAGACTATTATATTAATGCCATTCCTCCTCATCAGGTGGATGAGGACTCGTAAAATGGCCTCGTAATTTTAAAGCTGTCTAGTCACCAAAAGGGATCCATTACCTTAAAAAAAAACAAACAGTGATCAAAACCAATATGTCCAATAAAATTATATACATTGTGAAGGAAATATTTCCCAAGAACGGGAAAGAGGCTTCTGAATGTCCTTTCAGGGCTATGCAGGGAGGTAGCGTGTTCTACCAGATCTTCTGGGGATTATCAGCTCTACAGGAAAATGTGAGTCTTATTATTGGCTAGGCTATTTTACAACTCTGTAGAGGTTAGAAGTTAAGTGTCAGAAAACCGAGGGTAATACAAATGATTCTCGTCCATAGCGATGCAAATGAATTTTGTCTGACAGAGCTACAACTGATCTCTGCCCTATAGAAAAGATCACTCCAAACACTATTGCCCCATGAATATTAACTAGTTTTGCACTTATTAACAAATTCATTTCAGTATTCATGATTGCATATATATCTTCTTCAAATTCTCATTTAAATTAATATTGACATCTTAATGGTTTTCTCCTTAATGAATTTCTTCCTTAATGAACTTAATAAAATAAATCTTTGACATGTTTATTTTATATTTGAATGACAGTATTTTTATCTTTTGAAATTACACATTAACAAGAGTAACAATAGTGCACTAAAAATCAAAGGGGCAATTTTGATTTCCAAATAGGAAGTGATTTGCTGTGATTAGTTCTTTGGTGGTCTCTCTTAAAATGTCAATTTCTGACATTTAAAGAGGATATAATAGAAATTAGTAAACTTTGAATAGTTAGAATTATAATTGACCAGTCGAGATATGGGTAATGTCATTATTGTGATTGAATATATATATAATTGTTCCTAGGATACTTAACATTCTAAGGGAATTTTTTTGTCATTCTTTCAAAAAAGGCATTATGAACACCTATGAGAAAACCTGTTTAATTGCCATCATAAATCCCATTTCTCCATTTTCATATTATTTTTTTAAAGGAGGGTTATTAAATATCTTTTTTAAAAGATTTTATTTATTTGAAAGAGAGAGAAATAGTGAGAGAGAGCAGGAGCGGGGGCAGGGACAGAGGCAGAGGGAGAAGCAGGCTCCCCACTGAGCAGGGAGCCAGACGCGGGGCTCAATCAGGTGATCCCTGATCCCAGATCAGGTCTGGGATCATGACCTGAGCCGAAAGCAGACACTTAACGACTGAGCCACCCAGACGCCCTTCCATTTTCATATTAAAATCCTTAATGCAGTTTACCTTTATGGATCTGACATTTATACAAATAGATGAAAGAACTATTGTTTAGAAGTGCACTGTATACCTGCATTTTGCCCATTCTTTGAATTCTTCTCTCTTCCTAATGAAAAGAAAAATAATTCTCCCAGTAATTTCCACACACCTTCTTTTCTGATTTGAACCAATAATCTTGATTGTTGGTAGAGGATACTGGGGGCTTAAAAATGTCAATCAAAAATCAAAATATCAATCAATATCAATATCAATAGGTTGCAGGCAGAGTGATCTAGGAAAGCAATTTCACACAAACTACTTCCCTTCTACACTTTAAATTTCTCCACCCTAAGAATCACTTTTCCTCCTTGGTATAAAAATAATGTGCCTGTGGTTATTGTAAAGAGTAACTTAAAATGAAAGAGGTGTAGGTCACTTCTAACTGTGTTCCCTTGGCTGAATAAAAGGAAATAAATAAAAAGTGAGCCAGAATTTACTCCTTCACTCTTCTAGATGTCTTTTTCACTGATTTCTTTTCTGTCTCCTTTACACTTTCTTAGAACTGGAAACAATAGGGACTGTGCTCCAAAATTACAGTGAAAACAAATCCTAAATGTAATCGCCACCTTTTAATGACTTGCAAATCATTATGCAAATACAATGATGCAGACACACATGGAAGTTCCGCATAGAGAAGACTCCTTTGCACATCAAGTGGTGTTTTTAGAAGCATTAAAAAATGTACATGGGAGGAAAGAATGTTGAGATACTAAAGATAATTTAAATATGTTATGTTTTACAGTGATCAGCATCCCAAGTTTTGTACATGGTCTCCACTGAACATTTCAGAGTAATCAAGTCCCGCATCAGGCTCCTTGTTCAGCGGGGAGCCTACTTCTCCCCCTCCCGCTGCCCCTGCTTGTGTTCCCTCTCTCGCGGTCTCTCTCTCTGTCAAATAAATAAATAAAATCTTAAGAAAAAAAAAGTTTGCATTAAATACACACAGTACACAAACACATCCCCATGCACATACACATGCATGTGTGCACACACAAACATGCCTGTAAATATGATTTATATATTTAATATGCCAAACTCTCCAACTTCTGTTTTAATTTAGATAATTTTGCATTTCTCCTTGACCTTAATAGCAATAATAATCCATTTATAATATTGTATAAATTACATAATTTTATTTTCACATATATTATTCCAATTGAGCTCAGTGGGTAGCCCATAAGGAAACAAATGCAGTATTATAATTATTTTAGTGATTTGAATTGCAGTTGTTTTGTTTTCCTATACAGTGGTTTCTAGATTCCTATTGTCTTTTCCTAAACATAGTTATGATTTTTATAATTATACAACTTTTAAGAATATTATAATAACAGTTAAAGGTTATTTAGGCAATTTAAAACTTAACATAATTAAATTTTCATTTACTAGAGGGGAGACATCAGCAAAATGAGTGGTATCTAACATTTGATGACTATGTACTAAAAAATTGATGAATATCACTTCTCACCCATTCCATGAACTTCATGGAAAACATTTGACTTTCTTTTTGTTAATAAGATATTTTGACATATTGACATATATTCAAAAGTTTTCAAACTGTGATATATAGGTACTTTAACTGTGATTTATAAATGAAAAAAATGGCTTTTTCTTTATCCAGTAGAGAGTAAACTGCCTTGACAATTAAATAAGGAAATTACACAAACTGTATTTTATAAGTTACTTAATAAATTTTGCTTTTTGCTTTTGATCATTTAGCTTGAGATACTTTAGGCTTTCTTTAGATAAGTGTAATATGATAAACACATATCACCAAACATATCTGAATATAGAGTATTATCTTTAATTTAATAAACATTTGAAAAGTAAGCATTTAAACTTTGTATCTGGTGAAAATATATTAAAATATAATATTTCCCTATTATATTATGAAGTGATGGAGTTCAGGACACGCCACTCTAAGTTATGACACCTTGACATATTGACATAAGATGAAGAAGTTTGAGAAAAGAGTAGCAGTAGGAAGGTCATTCTGGCACCGCTTCTCAAAAAGCAAAAGAGAAACCTCCCATGTGGAAGGTTCTCTCCCTGTACCAGGAGGAAGAAAGACATTCTAATCACCAGAGATGGGGAATTTAGGGCCAAGAAGGCTGTGTAAAGAAACCTTATTTCTTTACCATTCTTCACAAATGTATTCTTTCTTTATTTAAAAGGTATTAAAAGTGTCCTGCTCTGGTTACTTCTTTGGGTCTTCATTCTCTTGTGGGGGCTTCCATGTCCATGTAGAAATTCAATACAACTTGAATGCTTTTCTCCTGTTAATCTGTCGGATGTCAGCTTACTTCTGAGGCCCAGCCGGAGACCCAGAGAGGGTGGAGAAGAATGTTTCCAACAGAAGTAATATGCTTGTGAGTTATTTATGTCTTCATTCTACTATCTTATCTATGAGCCCAGGTAAGGAATTACTTGTCAAAATTTATATTCTTTCATAACTATAGATCAGTAAACCAAAATGGTTTACAATCACCAAGAAATTTAAACCATGAAAAACTTTAAAATTGTTAATCTTTTCTTCAGAAACTTCCTTACAGTTAACAAAGATTGGAGCATTCCCTTTCCATTGCAGGAACCCTCAGCTATATGAAATGTCATATTTTATAATATCTAGGCATTTTTATTTATTTTAAAAACAAACACTTACACTTTGTTATTTCCTGATAATATTTGCAAGCATGCTGCATTCTAGAATTTTTTCCAAGCATACTGTTAATGTTATCCTTATAGCTTTGATTTTTATTGCACTTCACGGATTTTTTTATGTGTCTAGGCAATCATATTTTAGAACCACATTCTAAAGCACATACAAAAAAAAATAAAGCACATAGTGGCAAACATAACAATTTATTACTACAGAAGCAGGCAGAGAAGAGTGCAGTCCTGAGCCACGAATGAACTGGATATTGTTATATGACATCCTCTTCCATGCCTCTTAGATGGTATTTGGCTTTGCTCTTAGAATTTCCTTTCTGTTTTTTTTTTAAGATTTTATTTTTAAGCAATCACTACCCCCAACACAGGGCTTGAAATCGCAACCCCAAGATCAAGAGTTACACGCTGCTCTACCCACTAAGCCAGCCAGTTACCCTTTCTCTTAGAATTTTCTCTCTCTTCATTGCAACAGATGCTCAAAGGGTTTCTTAAAGCCCACCTTTAAGAAATATGCTATCTCACCATGGCACTTTTTTTGCTGGTTAGAACTGAAGATACAGTGAATACCAGAGACCGCCTTTTTCCTTTCTGTTTGACTTTCATCAAAGGAGGAAAAAGAAGCACATGAACGGGAGCTGAGGAAGCACACACTAGAATCTGCCATTTCTGAATGAAGCTCAAGATCTGCACATACTGAACTAACACTGGTATTCAATGGCCCCCACCTTCATTCCACGGGTATTTACTGATTGTTCCCTCAACTTAAAACTTAACTGCCACTTAAAAATAGACAGGAATGATGTTAATAGCCCAGTGCTATTGAGGATTTACCCTGTGCCAGTCCCTATGCTAAGGGTTTTACATCCTTCCTGTTTTTTCCTCATAATTACCCCATGGGATAGATATATTAGTGTCATTTTAAATATGGAGAAATGAAGGCATAAAGAGATGAAGTTGATGGTTTCATCACTCATAATATACTTTTGAAATCTGTACTCTGCTCTATATGTGTCGTATTAGCTCCTGACACCTCCCAGCGCCCCTGCACAGCAGAAGGACATCCTTGTTATTAATGTTCACAGCCTCTCTGCCACTTGATATTAAAGACTCTTTGGAGGAAGAAAAGTGTGGAGATGTGGAGATTTTCTTTCCTAGGTTTTCCCAACTTTTGATCCAGGAATGGAGTCAGACACTGTAAACGCCAGAACTCTAGAGGTCCACAGAAACGCATGCCATACAGATGCAAGCTACATGATTTCTCAGGAAATAAAAATAACTTCTAATAAAATGTACTGAAAAGTAATTACATAGGAGTAGTAAATATTGGACCATCTGAAAGGAGAAACCTACTTGTGAAAGAACAGCTTCTCCATTTCCCTCCCTTTGAAGAGATTTCAGCTGTCTAGAGCGGCCCTGAAGGAAATCCATCACAGAGAAGGACATTTCTGTTCTACTTCCTCCCCATTCTTTTGATGCTCCTCACAAACCTGCCTCCCTCTGCACCCTCATGGTTGCTTTACTGGCAGCTGGTAAAGAGGAAGCTATTCCCAGCACAGCAGATGTAGGAGGGCACCAGCTAGATGAGCCCTGGACCCGGCAGTCAGTGGGGTTTGGTAATGAGGAAACAACTCAAGAGAAACATAGGAACGGGACAGTCAATCATTCTGCTGAGAAACACTATGCAACAGCTGTGAGATAAATCTTGAAAGAAAGAAAAAGAGAGGGAAAAAAGCAGGAGGAATGGAAAGAAGGAATGACGGAGAGAGAGAATTGATTTTGCTTCAAAAGGCTTGCAAATTCTGAAGTTACATACATTCTATTTGGTTCTGTAATATGACTATCAAAACACTACACATAAGCTCCTTAGGCTTGTGCTAAAGTGATTGTGTTCTCTTTATTTTTGTGGCCACTGAATACAAAGGCTTACATATTAAGAAGCTATGCTTTTCTGATTATACCATAACTGGGGATAGGAATGGGAATTATTTTCTCTGAAGTCTGTTCTGAGACAGCATCTTATTCTTAAAGAAATCTGCATACAGTTGAAGCATTGGCATACAGCCTTGGCCATGATATGCTGTAATCCTTTTTATGGCACTGCCGTGTCCAACTCTGCACAAGTTTGGGAGGAGGGATTGGAGAGTAAAAGAAAATAAATGAGGGTTTCTACATTTGGAGAAACAAATGTAAAGAGAGGGAAAGGAAATATAGAATCCTAAAAGTTAAAGATTTGTAAGAAAGGCAGTAGACAGCCCAAACAGTAAAGCTATAAAGAGCCATAGTTTTTTAGTCCTGTGGCTTTTTCTAGAACACTTCCAGTGGCGGGGGGTTCAACTTCTCACCAGACAGCTCATTTTGTTTCTGAAGAGTTTGCTAATAGAAGGTTCTTACGTGGATTGATCCAGGCTCGACTTGTCTGGAATCTTGATGAACGCAGACTCTCTTCTACATTACCGTCCTTCTAATACGTGAAGACAGCTACCATGTTTCTGAGTCAGCTCAGCGATCTCAGCCAGTCCTCGCGCTCTGCACTTGCCAGATCTCCTTGGCACGAGGTTCAGTTTGTCAGTGTCCCTCTTAAAATCTGGCACTCGAATTTGAACATAATACTCCAGATGTGGTATGAACGGTGCAAAATTCAATGGGACTATTACTTTCCTTGATCTGAACTCTACACTTTATTAGGACTCACATTAGCTTATTTGGCAGCTCATCACACTGTTGGCACATGGTGAGCTTGCAGGCGGCTAAAGCCCGACATTATTCTTTTTTCATGTATACTTTCCTTAAGCCAGGTTTCCTGTATTTTGTAGAAGAACAGTTTAATTTGTGAATCTACAGAGAATTTTCCACTTCTGGATGTTTTCTCTCATTCTTCCTGCCATTTAGGGACCCAGCAGATACTTGATTTTGTTATCCAATACCTTAGTTATTCCTCCTCCGTTAATTTTGGCAATATATGTCTTCATCTGAACCATATGTTACAGATTTTGAGGGGACAACACTAACTCAGATCAAAACCTTATAAAATGTTACTGGAGACCTGCCCTCAGGTTAACTTTGATTTATTACTCAATTCGCTTTGAATGGCTCAACTTTTTACTTACCAATCTAATTTTTTTTATTAAAAAAATCCTTTTTAATGAGCTTTTTTTCTATGAGCTTTGTTGAAACTGAGATATAGTATACCTATAACTTCTGCTGATGACATGCATGCCAAAAGAAAAGTAAATGACATTTTAGGGGCATAATTTCTTCTCAATGAATCTAAGATAGATCCTAATGATCAGATTCCATTACTAACTTACTCAATAACAATCATTTCCTAGTCAAGTAGAATTTTTTTTTTTTTAATCAGGGCACTATAACCAATTTATCGGTCTTGTTTCTATAATCTAGACTCTTTTTTTTGTCACTGAGATCCTACACATCTTCAATATTCTGATAACCTCTTTTCAGGAGTCTGCTATGCCTGTTTTTCAATTTTTTCACACACGTTAATGTTTAAAATATGGAATGTAATTTAATCCGTCGTGGACTCTCAATTCAGCTGACTGTTTTTACAGTCTGAACCCAAGTAAACAAGTTTCAGTACAATGATAAACCACCAAATGAGGTAGTGCTTAAAGCAATCACTAGAGGGCAACAGAGGGCTGAGAAATAGGGACCTGTGTGAGTGACAGCGGGTTAGAAGGACCAAGAGACCTATAGGTTAGAGATGGCCAGCCCTCTGTAGGAAAGGCAAACCAATTAGGCTCTCCAAAAATTCCAGTTTAGATATGGTTCACATAAGAACTGGGGTAGAACTGGGACACAATCAAGAGGGATCTCTGTAGCAGAGGCAAATCTCTTAGGCTATCCAAAAATTCCAGTTTAGATACAGTTCACATAAGAACTGGGCTAGAACTGGGACACAATCAGTTGGAGGACACAGCAATGACAACATTCTTTTTTTTTTTTTCTTTTTAAAGATTTTATTTATTTATTTAATTGACACAGAGAGAGAGACAGCGAGAGAGGGAACACAAGCAGGGGGAGGGTCAGAGGGAGAAGCAGGCTTCCCGCCGAGCAGGGAGCCCGATGCGGGGCTCAATCCCAGGACCCTGAGATCATGACCTGAGCTGAAGGCAGTCGCTTAACCAACTGAGCCACCCAGGCGCCCCAGCAATGACAACATTCTTAGGAGGCATTGGATACCAGTGTCAGAAAATAGCTTTGACCACCAGGAATCTTGGTGTCACCATTGAAGTCTATATTGAAAACGAAGATCAAAATAGCACAGATTCAGTGACGATACCTACAATTTATTGAATACAATATCATCTAGCAATAAACCAATAATCTCTCTCATTCTTGGAACAACCTTTGGAAAGTAACAGCATCCGAGCTTTAGACAAAGGGAAACTAGGGATTAAGAAACTGAAGTGGCAGATGTGGGATCTGGAGTGAGGCCTGCTGAGCTCCAAAGCTTGTGTTCTCTGTGCTGAAAGACTGTAGGGTCTACTGATTCAGGAAATCAGGACTCTGGGAAGACAGCATGGCAGAAGCTGTGACAGCCAGCCATCTCTCTTAGAATCTGTGGAGAGCAGACACATCTTACTTGTCTCGTGCTACTATTTGCTGGTAATTGTACTTCATCAGTCCCTCAGTTTGAAGTTCATTCTGCTTTAGGATGTAAACAAAATACATTCTCTTAGTACATTCTATTTTCTTTAAAGCCTTGTGATGAACGTATACTTT
Organism: Zalophus californianus; assembly: GCF_009762305.2. Lineage (NCBI taxonomy): Eukaryota > Metazoa > Chordata > Mammalia > Carnivora > Otariidae > Zalophus > Zalophus californianus. The sequence goes on from NC_045596.1 coordinate 93,986,446, forward strand.
TGTAAAGACAACATACGACTCTTTGGTTTAGTATAATGGAGTTAAGACAAATGTAATGCAATGAGAATTCTCAATAATAATTTGAATTTCAAACAGGACCTGTACCTTTTGGCCCCAAATACTGGCCCTACATATGTGGCACCAGATCATCCTAGTGAAAATGTTAACTCATTAATTAAGGGAGAAAATATTTTAAAGGGTAAAAAAAGATTTTCAATTTTAGTATCTGTAAAATCAAAAGAAATGATCAGTGGTAGCACAAGAAAAGAATTTTAGAAGTGCTGAATGTTAAGTAACTTAGATGGAAGTAAAGATAAAGTGCTCTGGGGGGCAAAAGGATCAAAAAGGTAGCAGGAGCAATGATAGGGTCATTGATACCAAAGATGCATCACATAAGTTTGAATAAAATTATTTCAAGAAATGTGAGATTCAAAAAGGCAGTATTTCTAAATATATTAGGAATGAGTTATAGGTCTACATAAGTGAGTGTGGCTCTTTATAGCTTTATTGTTTTGGGTTTCTAATGGCTTTCTCAGACAAGAAATAATTAAAACAATATATTACCACCAAGATCTATTTTAGGCTTTCTGAAGGGATGTCCTCTGGTTTCCTCGAGTCACTGACATCTCATTAGATATGTGACTATATCCATTACATATGTGAATGTATAGAAATCTATTAGCCATGGTCTCCCTCCTCTTTGCCTCCCTCCTTCCCGGTATATATAAAATATTCTTTGTAATTAACACAGAATTTCATTAAAATTAATAATGTTTCCATAATAGCTTTCTCTGATCTTAAAATATATAATCTGCAAGGAGTGTGAAATGGAACAAAATTTTAGGTTTATGTTCTTGTTTATGTTTTCATTCTTTATGAAAATACAGATTTTAAATATTTGTAAAAGAAAATAAATGAAGCGTTTATTTCAAATTCTGTCCCAAACAAAATACCTAAGAAACACTGCTTCCAAAAATCAAATATCTTCCCTTATTTCAGTTAAAGTTAAACATAGATTGTACTTTAGAGGTCCACATCTATCTCCTTTAACTCTCACTGAACAAACTGTCCCTGGGACAAAGATTTCCACAGTTATTATGGGCATTTTTTGATGTATGGGTATTGCCACTAGGTGGGAATTTATCTCAGAGCAGTGAGACAGATGAAGCCAGATCACACAGGGGCAGTGATCCACCAAAGGCCCATTTGCTGAAAATAGAGCCATGCCTTTTACATTTGCACTGTTTCCCAAAAGGTCTATGGATCTTCAACCCCCAAACCCCAGGAGCCAGATGTCTGGAACCTCTTAGAAATGATTTCCAATTTGTTCTAATGCAGTAATGCTTCCCCTTTGCATTTACCTGTCTTGTGTTATTTTGGTCCCATTCTTTACCGCTACAAACAGAGCTGTGTTCTTTTTTATTCCTCCTCTCAATTTCTTGACTGTTTTCTTTAGCATATGTGAGCACACAGCATCTGCTTCTGAGTCTATGCCAGATGGATAAAATTAATTATTGGAGAAATCTGAGGAAAGGGAGATCAAGGTACTTTTAACACAGGAAGGAGATAATGGAAGGGTACAAGTGAAAACCAGAGACACTCATTGTCAGAAACACACTAAACCACTTCTCAAAGTTTTGCCAGATCCAGTGACCCTGCATACATCTAGCTTGAGCAACTGTGGCAGATATACTATACTTCCTTCCCCCTCCCCCAAATTCTCATCAACGTCTATCAGAGTAAGTGGGCAGACAGGTTATTATTTACATATTAACTCAACCAATTAACCAACTTCTTTTAGGTCCTAAATCTGCATGGACTCATGGTAATCTAAATGATTACATAATTAAACAGAAAATTCGGGGGAAAAAAATCAACAGAATTGCTTGGAAGCCCAGGTTCCGTGCCACCCCGCAGGAGTTATGTCATAGTTTTTATTATAACAGAAAGTACAAGGATGAAGTCTGTTTGGTGTTTTCAAGCACCAAATTCATATGGGTACAGCTTGATAAATACCATGAAAATAATACTGACCAACACCTGTATAGTGCTTTCTGGTCTACAAGTTGCTTTGCTTACCCTTCATAAGCATTAGAATCCTCACTGACGGGTAAGGCAACTAAGGCTTAAGGAGCTAAAATGAAATCATTATGATCACATAGCATAAGACAATGTTTTAAGCCATAACTTTTGATTCCAAAATGAGTGGATTTTTTTTTTTAATTCCAAATCTAGCCTAAATTCTACTAAGGTGTGCTGCCTGTCTTTGAAACATTTTAACAAATTCTTCATTGTAAGAACAATAATATTGTAATTATACTTTTTAGTGTTACTTTTAGAAAATGTCTTTTAGTATCTTCCAACAATAGGGGCTTATGGTCTAATAATTTGTGAAGATAATATTTCTGAGCCATTCGTACTATGGAAACATCATTTTTAAACTGAAAATTTGAAAATACTACTGAAAGTTTTTAAACATTTTAACTTGGTTCCACTTGTGACCAAAAATATTTTTTTTCTATGTATTGAAATTTGCAGTTTGGGTAGACTACAACCATAGAAAACCCCAGACCCTCACTCAGGGATCCTCATGGTTACTGACATGTGCCCTAAACAAATGGGCCAACAAATCAGGAGCAATGTAATGCCTCAGAACAAAGAGCACCGATTTAAAACAAAATGTGTTAAGAACATAAAGTTTCAAGGCACACTAAATTTGATCACCTTTGATAAAGGTCCTGTCCCAATTATCAGTGTTTCTAGACAAAAGATAAAGGATATATACCTATTCAGAAGAGGGAAAAATAGATAACCATGTCTTTTAAGTATAAAATGTAATTGCTATAGCAGTTTCATGTTAACCATGTTTGAGCTCACACTTAAAAAACAAAAAAAGCCTGAAATTTTTCTATAGTAAAAACATTCAAGAAAAGTTGAAGACAATTGCCTCAAATTTTAAAGCAAGTATATTCTCTCTAGTTTGGGGCAAAATGTAAAAATGTTTGACTGAAATAGGAAACGGTTTTATAAAGTTCTGAGTAGCTAAAATAGGAATGCTATTCTTTAAACGTTTGAAAATGGCAATTCAGTTATTTTAAGAGAAACAAAGAATGCAATTAACAAGTCTATTTCTTTACAGATTTTGATCTTGTCCAGAGGCCAAAATAAATGTACTCTTCGGTCGTCATCAAACCTCTGATGGTACAGTACAGGTGCCTCCGTGGAAGGTCCATAAACGACCTATACAGCTGCCTTTTTACGACGTTGCCGTAACTCTATCAAATTTCTTCCACTAGTGCGCTGGCATCAGGGACAAAGCCCCACACTCAGTAGCTGTCCGGTGTTATGGTGGATAAGCTATGGAGGCTCCTGCAGCCTATGATGAGCCATGGTGGTGTCCCCTGCTTCTGAACACTTGGTTTGGGCTCCAAGCAGAAGTGGGGAAGCCTGCCTTGGACACATGGGGAGTCAGACTGCATTTGTGCAGGTGCATGAGTCCACATTTTATGGTAGAGTTTGACAGTCAAAATTCACTTCTGTGGACCAGCTCCTCTTAACCTAGCCCGAAATCCAAGTGGCTATAAGGAAGGAAAGCAAATTTCGTTCTATCCTGGGAGATACACTATCCTTTATTCTGGGAGGCTGTAGCCCTCTGCATCATACAGCCTGACCAAAGTACTAAGAGCTACAAAAAACCATTTTGGAATATAGATTATATCATGTTACACTTCTGCTCAAAATCTTTCAGTGGCATCTCCTCACGCTTAGGTTAAGTTTCAAAGTCTTTACCATGGGTTGCAAGACAGACTCTGTCTCTGTTCTCATTTCCCTCCATGCTCTGTTCATTCACTGCACACCAGCCTACTGCCGGTTTCTCAAACATGCCGAGGCATCTCCAATCCCTGGACCTTTGCCACTGTGGCTTCCTTAGCCTAGACCAATTGTACATTAGCTTTTGCTTCATTTCATTCAGGTTGCAAATGTTTCCTCCTCAAAGACACCTTTCCTGAGTACCTTTAGAAATAGGGCAATTCCTTTTGTTGTCTTTTTCCTTAAGTTGCCTTATTTTTCTTCATAGTATCTGCTACTTCTTGGCATTGTATCATCATTTTATTAATGTAAGTATTAGGTACAAAAGTATCATTTTCATAGGTTAAAAAAAAGCCCAAATATCAGGAACTTAATCTAGTAGATATACATATAACTTCATGGACGTATTTTTCTGCTCGGTGAAAAAATTTCATGTAAATCTACTTCTATTAGGAAGAATGCAATGCTGGTTGGATCAGTGTGTTCTATTTTGTCTCTTCTATTCTACCCTGTTTAAGTTGAAAGATTAGTGTCACAAAATTTTGTGTGTGTGTGTCACAAAATGCCTTTATTACATAGAAACTATAATATAAATATAGCTTTATACAGCATTATATAATTTATGAAAGCTAAAGTACTTTGCAAACAATTACTTCACCTCAGACTCTCATTACATGTGTGATCCGGTCATGATGACACAGAAAAACACTCCACAAAAACAAAAGCTCAAGGAAATAAAGGCTAAGGGATGAATTAAGGCATTTATAAGTTATGAAAATGATAGCTTAGAAGTATTCTAATTCCACTGAATATGAAGAAGGATAGAAGAAGCCTAACTGGAATTTACAATTGGTTATTATGAAGGAAAACTTTCCTGCCTATGTGGTTGAAAGTAACCATGACATTTTTAAAGAAGGCTTTGGAATTTTCTTCTCTAGAATTTGGTGGGTTTTTTTTGAATGAAAATTTTCCCCTTGTGGGGATTATTCAGCTATCACGTAACTCCAACCTAAGATACGCAAATGGACTATATCCAAAACTACTACAGAAGAAAATGAAACTTGTTATCTAATTATTCTAAAGTAATAATATATCTTACTTACAAGAAGACAGAAGATAATTCAACCTCTGCTTATTATATCCTGATTTTAATTAGAAAATTAACATATTAGGGGAATATGGCAAATAATTTATAATATTTAATTTCTATTTACATAATAATTTATAATAAGTAAAATTAATGGGTTTTATTCAGGAAGGACAAAACAGTTTTATAACTTTAAAAGACTTGATTTGAAATTTATGGTAGAGATATAGGATAACTGTTTCTCAGCAGGATATATTAATGGTCAAACATGAACAGATATAAAATATCTAAAAGATATACAGCATATTTTTAGGCTTCTTTGACAACTGTACCCAATTGGTAGCTGTTTGGTTTATAGTGTGATCATTTCTTTTTCCCTTTCTCTTCTCTTTGTCTTTATATTTCCAGCTGACTTACATAAGCTCCATTTTCACTAGTTGGAACCAAGATATAAACTATAACCAAGTATTCATTGAACTCCATATCTTCACCAAGACTGGATAATTTGTAGATGGAACAACTTAACAAAACAGACTTGTACTGAAATATAATAATTTTTCAAACCAGCACCAGAGAAGTTGAATATTCATTCAGTTATATGCCCAAGCTGAAAAATAATTATAATATAGTATTTAATTTCTTTGTCTAAAAATGCGAGGATAATATTAAGGGTAGAACTTGCACTGATTTTGAAAGAAAGTGAGGCAAAGCCTTCTTTGAAAACATATATTTAGAATAAAAAATTAGGATCGAAATTATTCATAATAATAAAGGAGACATCTCTTCTTACAGGGTGTGGTTAATATATTATTTCCTTAGAACATAAAGAGGTACTTATCAGTCATTTGACAGAAAAAATAAAGAGAAGTGGATCTAGAATATTAAAATAAAAATACTAAAAAATATTACCAATATGCTAGAATCAGTGGGAACACACTTTCACTTAATAAATATTTATTGACTGTTTGTTAAATGCCATGTAATGCTAGGTACAGGGTGAATTTAAATTTATAAGACAAGGCCTATGCCTTTGAAGAGCTCAGCATACAATGGAGAATATGGCAACGAGTGCTACAGTCCTGGTAAGTATAAATAAAACCTACTAATAAAAAAAGAGAGACTCATCTACAGGAATAAGTGAAGGAAGTAAAATCTGATTTGAGTTCTGAAGGATGAATCACAAACTGAGAAAGGGAACTCCTCAAAAGGAACAGCCTGTGGAAAGGCAAAGAGATATGTAAAAGAGGTAAGTTCACAAAGGTGACATGATCAGTCTCTCTGACTGGTAATTTACAAAGACAATTCCAGGGGCTTATGGGAGGAAAAACGATGGAAAGAAGAGACTGGCGGCAGGAGACCATTTCACAGGTGATTGCAATTGTACAGGCAAGAGGAAACTACATAATGATGTATGTTATGATAAATTAAAGAATCATTTTACTTTAGAATAATTAATGTTTTTAGTAATTGTGGGCAGCTCATAAATATGAAATGTTTTGAGGTAAGGCTAGGTGTGGGGAGGAGGGTCTTGAGGAAGATTCATTACATAGTAAGTTAATAGCAATAAAGTCTTCAATATGATGTCTGACGCCTTGGGATGGTGACTGTTCTTTTATATTCAGTTCTCCAAAAGGTATTACTACCATTTCATTTACATGTCTTTATTTATTTTATTTTTTTAAGATTTTATTTATTTATTTGAGAGAGAGCAAGTGAGAGAGAGAGAGAGAGAGCACAAGCAGGGAGAGTGACAGAGGGAGAGGGAGCAGACTCTCCCAATGCAGGGCTCGATCCCAGGACCCTGGTATCCCCATTTACATATCTTTGTTAACATCCTTAAATATTAAGGGTTTCTTCTTTTAAAAATGTTAAGGGGTCGCAAATAATGAATCATGGAACACTACATCAGAAACTGATGATGTAATGTATGGTGATTAACATAACATAATAAAAAAAAAATGTTAAGGGGTGGGACACCTGAGTGGCTCAGTCGGCTGGGCTGAGCATCTGTCTTCAGCTCAGGTCATGATCCCAGGGTCCTAGGATCAAGTCCCGCATCAGGCTCCCTGCTCAGCAGGGAAGCCTGCTTCTCCTGCCTACAGTCCGCCCTGCTGTGCACTCTCTCTCTCTCTCTCTCTCTGACAAATAAATAAATAAAATATTAAAAAAAAATGTTAAGGAGTTCCTGGGTGGTGCAGTCAGTTAAAAGCACCTGGCTCTTGGTTTCCGCTCAGGTCATGATCTCAGGTCGTGATCTCAGGATTGTGAGGCGGAGCCCACTGTTGGGCTCCGCGCTCCAGGTGGAGTCCGCTTGAAATTTTCTCTCCCTCTGCCCCTCCCTGCCCTCAAGTAAATAAATAAATCTTTTTTTTTTAAGTTAATTTCTCTCTGGAGAAAGCAAATACAAAAACAAATCCTTCATAAGTACAAAACTAATAAGCAATAAGTTTTATGGGAAAATTTATAAAATCTAAAATTAAGTAGACTGATAATCCATTTGAGAATAGCAATGGGTCTTTAATTCTTCTGCAACAAATATAACTTTTAATTTCCTTGAGAAAGAAAATTTTAAATCAGTCTTTCCAGGATAGAATGCTAAAAAAATAAAACCCAACAACTCCAAACCTTCTCTCTACTGCTGAGCACAACACTATAATCACAAATGCACAACATATGTTTCATAGTTCACGGCCACTGATTGGTTTGTATATTGAACACAATGGTTTGCTTCTTTTGTGTTTCTTAAAAAAACCAGTAACTTACAAGAGAGATTCCAAATCACATACGTGAGAGAAAAAACTTAAAAGCCAGATAGAATTTCATCTGCTAGGCTTATATCTTTTAATTTTATGAGGCAATGGAAGTCTTAAAACTCTTATGAATAAATAACAAATCAGTCAAGCACACAGACCTTCTAAGAAATCCTTTCTGGATAACATCTTCTAACTTAGCACTCGGTGATCACCATTCTATGTTCCATACTAAGGTGCTCAAAGAAAACAGCTTCATATTGAGTGACATATACAAGTGCAGCAAATCTTTTTAAATTTGCGTGTTGTTTTGGGAACCTTTTTATAAGGAAATGTAAGCCAGCATATGGAAAGTTATAAATGTGGCCCAAGTCCGGCTGGAATCTAATTAGAGATGCCTTCCAGCTGTTGCCACTGCCTGGAGCCTCTACTTCCTCTTACCAGCTCCTTCCAAAATACCATGGAAAAGAAACTGAAGAACAGTGCTCCTGATGCAACTTGAACTCAGTGAGGTGGTTCGGTGAAAAAGGAGATGACAAATCAGCCACCTTATTGAATGTCCCTGTACATAAAGCATTGCTGTATGAAAATCCAGTCTAATTAGGGAGAGAGTTATAGAGCCAAAATTAGTGTTAAATGAAAAATTATGTGCATAGCCAGTAGTACAAACAGTATAATCGATGCTATGACTAAAGATAAAATGTGGTATAAGAGGTTGCCCTGGATGTAGAGAAATTAAGAAACCCATTAATAATTTTTCTATTTGTACTATGTTCCCCAAACCAGACACCTGTGATAATTATAGAAGGTCTGTAAACCATTTACTTTGACAAATATCAGGCCCCTACATCACAGGTTTTTATAGGTTTTTTCTCTATGGTTGTTAACCTGAATATTTTATTGTTAGCAGTTATATATATATACAAATGCATGCATAACAGAGCTGAAGGTGAGGGAGATTTGGAGAAAGGCAGACAGACGTTGATCTGGCTCTTCAAGGATAAACAAGATTCAAATAGACAAGAGAAGAGGCAACTGTGATAAAAATGTACCACTTCCATTTGTTTAAAGATCTACTTTCCCCTAAATTCCCCTTTATTTTCTGCTATACCTTTACCCACATCTTCAAGCCCATGTCTATCTTGAAAATATCCTCTCTTTGAACCTGCTACTTTTTAAATCACCAGAATATTTCTCTCTTACCTTTGTTTCAAAGTCAAACTCCTCTAACAAATTACACAACTCTCTCCATTTCTATTCCACCAGCCCTTTTAGTAACCTCTCCAAAATCAAAGCCATTTGTGGTTTTAGGTTCTTTTGGGGGAGGGGGTGATAAAAAATGTCTTTCTTCTTAAAATAGCAACTTAAAAGCACTATAAATTTTTTTAAATAATAACTAGAACTGTCTAAAAAGCACATTTCTTTTCAGGCAAATGTTAAATTAAGTAATCTGCCTGAAATTGCTGTAGACATCTTTCTGAGTGGCTCACACAGAACATAAACCTCATAAGCCAAGAGTACACTGTGGAGAAAAATAATTTCTGTTCACCCTCAGTCCAGTGTTCTGTTCTGTTAACAGCTTTACTTCTAAACATACATAATATTTCCTTTAAAAAAATCTTCTGTTTAATGTTTCAAATGTACAGACTAGTTCTGGTCTAGTGCACTGATTCCCTAAGGTTGAATCATTCTGGCCAAACATGAGTCAGAGTCATAAAGCTTTCTGAGACAGTTAGCTATTAAAATGTTAGGGACATACGTGAACCTGTGAACAATTTCACAGTCTCAAACGAGACAGAATTTTTAGCTTTCACAAGAGGCCAGGGTAAGAGAGAAATAAGATTTTACTGTTTTCATGTCTTATCTTTTCTGAATTTCAACATTTACTAGAGGAACCTCAGTTTGCTATAATTTTTTATTTATATAGGATTTACAATGATCATGTGTAGCATTTAAAAAAAATCTTACAGACATTTGCTGTGTTCCAGTTTATATTTATTTACCATGATTTTTTTAGACCATTTGGCAACTACAATGGGAGGGCAAGGATGTGGGATTGTTTCACCAGAATGTGTTTATATGGTTGCATATTATCAAAAGATATTTGGTTTCTGGAAAACAGAATGAAAACATAAAGAAGACAAGCAGCACAGTTTAAAGGTAGAATACTTGCCACCTTGCATTTCAATTAATGTGTACTTTGGATAACGTTATGTGATCCACCAGCCACCCAAAGAGAACTTTCCTGAAAGTCTTGTAGTTTCTCTTCTTTTCATTTCAAGCTATGTTCATTTGGGGATTCAGTAATGTCCATTCTAATACGGATTATCTCTTGAAGTTATGTTCTCTTTTCCATTCTTATTATTATGTCTTTCCAGCTTCTCATTTCTCATCTGAACAACTTCCTACTGATTTTCCTGCTACAGAATTAGAGAGATAATAATGAGGCAGTAGGGTTATAGTAAGCATTTTATTGAATATGCATAGAAAGAGGACAAATTTAAGTATTAGTTCTCAATAACTGTTCTGCAACATGCTTACCTATAACTTAGTTATTAAGTAATAGCTCCCTGGTACTCTCTATTGGGCTACTGAAATGGTATTTGAAGACAAAAAAAAAAAAAAAAAAGCCTTGAAAGTCTGACACTACCTGGAAAGTCTTCTCCACCCCACAGATATTGTTGCTTCATTATTATTTTCCTCATACTTCCACGTACTCTAGTTTGTATATTAAAGTCTTTCATGCCCCTGCACTAGAGCATTACAATACCTTAAGATTATTACTAACTGCATCATCTTTAAAAACTGTGATCAATTCATTAAAAGCATCAGGACAAACATCATAATCTGTAAAAAAAAAAAAATCTGTTGAAACCAAAGCACTGACTTATTAAAGATGTATTGAAGAGATAGGCGGCGTTTTGTTGTTGCTGCTGCTGTGTACTATTTTTATATTTTGTAACTAAATGCCTACATGCTCTATTCTTGAGAATAACTGCATTGTCCACAGAGTACTCATTTGCAGCATTAAGTCAGTCAGGTATCTTTCTTGACCTGTTGGGAAATGACTCCCAGAGTAGACAAAATAGGCCTCAGTATCTCAGACCATGACCCAGGAACCCTGGAGATGGGGCAGAGGGGCCCTGAGCCAGCCTTTGAAGGAAGGGGTTGAGGCTAGGAACCTCTGCCAGACTATCTACTTCCATCTGTTTTATATACTGAGCTTTTCCATCAAAGACCTCACTTGAATAAAAAGTTCCACCATAGAAAAAGAGTTTGTAAGTCACAGAACAAGTTTCAAGTCCAACAAGGAAATAAATCAGTTTACCTGTGGCAGACAAACCTGTGAACCGGCCAGCTCCTCGAGGTCAGAAGGAGGCCCTGGGACAAAGAGGGGACTGTGTGGGTCCTATGCAGACAGCTGGAGGCGTGCGATTACAGCCCTGCCCCGGGCCCAGAAAGGCACCGAAAGGCCTCAGCACGCGGGGAAGCAAGGCAACTCTTTCAGGACAGGTTTCACTAAAGTTTCCCACAAATATTTAAAACGGAGGGATTTTGAGGAGAAATTGTAAAAGACTCTTGAGATTCAGTGGTCTTTAAGAAATAATTTTAAAAATTTCTTTTGCTTCAGTATAAAATTTTTTACAGTGCCTGTCCTTCAAAAGCCAAGAAAGGGAAAGTTTGGGCTCACTGTTATGTCAGATGGAGGGTGGACCTTTCAATCTTAATACTAGAGGGTAACGAAGGTGAATGAACTCACTGAAACAAACATTCACCTCATTAAAACTTGTCTCCGTATCTGCACAGCTGTTAACTCTCTGGCCTAGAAAACAACACAGAAGTCAGCAGTGATACAACTTACCCAGGGTGGCTCACAAATTGTTTAGAAAACAATTTTATTAACTCAGAGAACAAAAAGAAGAGATCACCAACGTGGAAAAGTTTTTTAAAATGACTGTCTTCTAAGAATAAAACCAGATGTTCTATTTTTAGCTATTTATAAACTAAGAAACAAAATGAGCACAGCTCGAATTAAAAAAAAAATTCTTACCAGAAATAAATCCTTAAAAGTCATAACTCCATAATTGCAGGTGAAGATTCAAACACCAAGTGCTACTCAGACTCTTTGGCCTTGACGTTAATCCAGGAGAAAGGGAGAAATGTGTGCGTGTGTGTGTGTGTGTGTGCTGTATACACTTGACATTTAATCTGTCTGAAGTAGCAGCATTTTCAGTGTAATGGCAATAGAGAGGAATGTCCAATTTATACATTGGTTGTGCTTGTTGGTTTCCTTTTTTTAGCAACCATCTGAGCAACTCTAATACTAGTAATGTGTACTGTACCAATAATGCGCAGGGTTTGTGACTTCAAGTTTGAGGTGGCAAAGTGATGGGAATGGCAACTTTACCTAGTTAATGCCATTCTGGACAACTTTGGGGCCAAAGGAGCCCTGTTCTTGTTCTTGTTCTTGTTCTTGTCTTGACAGAGCCGCCTCTTCCACATTCGCCTGCGCTGCTTTATCTTTCCTTTGAAATGTTAGTAAGTGGTTGAGCTAGAATTCAAATACAGATCTTCCAACTCCATCTACTATGCCCTTCTGTGGACCTTACTGCTAAATGAAAAAAATGTATGTGTTATGGCACTCCTTCAAACTGTAAAAACTCAGAGAGTCAGGTAAAGGAGAAGGGAGAAACAAAGGCTCTCGTGTATTGGTGGGCTTTGAAGTGTCAAATGTAATTGCTGAAGGCATTCCTGTAATTTGTAATCAGTAGTAACTTCACCTGCTTGAGCGAGCACATTTTGTTTTTGTGCTATTAGCAGAATGAATGACCTTAAAGTTGTCCTTGACTCCTCTTTTTCCCCCAAAACTATCTGTACTTCATAAAAATATTTTGTCTGCTCTACCTGTGGAGATTCTGTATACTCAGAATCTACTGCTTTCCATCACCCCTCTCCACAGCTATAATTTCCCTACACAGGTTAATGGATGATCTCTGTACCAGGTCTTCCTGCTGCAAACCTTGCTTCTACAATCTATCCTCAACACAAGCACCAAAGCAAATCAGTTGAAACTAAGTTAGGTCATGTCACGTCTCCGCTCAAAGCCTTCCATGGCTCCCGTTTTGCTCACAGTGGAAGTCCCTATCCCGTCCTGGCCTGCACTGCACTACAGAATCCGGCTCCTTTAACCACCTTGACCCCACCTCCTCTTACCCGCCCCAGTCCTCCCTCTGATCAATCCAGCTAGATGGACTTCTTAATGGTTCCTCAACATATCAAAGGTGCTCCTACCACAGGGCCTATGCTTCTACTGTTCTGTCTGCCAGGAGCACCAACATACAAGACTCCCTCCTTCACTTTCTTTCTTAATGAGGCTTTCCATGACCTCCATAACATTACCCTCTTAATCCCCTTTTCTGCTGTATTGTCCTTCACAGAGCATAGTGTCTGCTAGCATACTATATATTTCACTTATTTGTGTTTCCTTGCACTAAAATATAAAAGTCACCAGAGCAGGGATTTTTGTAGGTTGTGTTGACTGATACGTCTCCCAGTGTCTAGAACAGTATCTGGCAGAGTAGGTGCTCAGTACTGAATGAATGAATGCTGAATGAATCTCAGAGAAATAAAAACAAGAAGCCTAATTAAATCAAAGGTGATTACCTCAAGAACCATTAACTGGTAATGGAAAGCTTCACGAAGGTTTACACATGAGTGTGACAAATTAGTCAATGTGTAGTTTTCTCCTTTACAGAACTTCCAAGGGTATGCATTTAACCCTGGGAGACTCCTTTTTAAGACTGAGAAATATTAACACTCACCTTCTTCATAGATTTGTGGTGAGGCTTAACACTGGTCTTAAAAAATAAAAAACCCTCTATTTTAAATTATATATTTATTTTTTTTATTATTTTGGCATCTGCGATCATTCAGAGCCACATCAGAAAAGAGATCTGAGAAGTTCTATTGTTAAAACCAAATCACTGAATTATTTTAGCAAATCTCAGACTGTTAAACCAAATGACCTAATTTCATTTAAAGGTAAATGATGACAATGAATTCCTCAGCTAATTCAGACCAGCTAGAACACTTTAAAAAAATCAGGATATACCTGAACTCATCCTGAAACGGATGCAAACTAGATCAAATTCTTTTTTTTTTAAGATTTTATTTATTTATTTGAGAGAGAGAGAATGAGAGATAGAAAGCACGAGAGGGAAGAGGGTCAGAGGGAGAAGCAGACTCCCCACTGAGGAGGAAGCCCGATGTGGGACTCGATCCCGGGACTCCAGGATCATGACCTGAGCCAAAGGCAGTCGCTTAACCAACTGAGCCACCCAGGCACCCTAGATCAAATTCTTAATTTATTGATTTAAACAAGACCCCAAAATAAATGTCCATTTTCTCTAAGTTGGCATTGTGGTAGAAAGGTTCTAAAAGAGAACAATGTGCTAAAATATCTGTATCTCCTAGCACCTTTAATTTCACGATTTAGTTCTCAGAAATTCAGTTGCTTTTGCTCTTGAGGCAATTGCTTTGCCCAAAATAGGAATCTTTTTTATCATTCATTCTGTGGGAGAGCAGAAGCACATTAATAAAGAAGCTGTCTCTTCCAGGAGCCAGATCTAGGTAACCTGAAACAAGCCTTCAACTATAGAGGATATAAAGAAAACCACATGAATTATTAACGGCACTTGCTACTTGGATGGCATTTAAATTAAACAGCCTTATGCATATGGTGGGTGTTAAATGGTGGGGGAAAAAAGAAAGAAGATGGTAATAAACTGTCATGGAGCCTTAGAGACCAAAACTGTATTGCAGTGTTACTCCGTACTCACTGTGGTCCCCAGACCAGCAACTTCATCATCACCAGGCTGTTTACCGGAAATGAGGAATCTCAGGTCCCACCCAGGACCTTCTGACACAGAATTTCTGGGTGGGGTCCAGAGGAATGAAGGCTTTAACAAGCTCTCCAGGTAATTCTTACACATTGCACTATTACGTACATCTTACGGTTCTAAATGTCTAATTGTTAATATTTAATAGGTTAGGGGCAATAATACATATGAAAAAAATCCTTAAAACTTTTCAAAGTCAAATTCAAACAAAACATTTTATAGGAAGTATTCAACTATTACTTCAAAACACAGTAACAAAACAGAGCTGGGATTATATTTTAAATCCCTTTGGACCACTTAAATTCTTTTTTCATCTCAATATGAGAAAGTGTAGTTTGATTAACAATTTAAGTATTACAAATTTTGAAAGGTAAAATAATAGTGTCATCCTTAATGTAGATATGAAACGAATAATAAGAACTTATTCCAATTTGCCCAAATTGTATGAGAAAGCCAGTTTGAAAATGTTTCTGCTTTTTAGAATAGCTACACCTATTTTAGCCTGTTGTGGCTTTACTTGAACAAGATATTTATTAATTTCCACTCTAACTCTAAAGAGTAGCTATGCAGATATACTAAACCCATCTTGTCAACCATCTGAGTAA
The DNA here is from genome assembly GCF_009762305.2 of Zalophus californianus. Classification (NCBI taxonomy): domain Eukaryota; kingdom Metazoa; phylum Chordata; class Mammalia; order Carnivora; family Otariidae; genus Zalophus; species Zalophus californianus. The sequence goes on from NC_045596.1 coordinate 94,001,597, forward strand.
TGTAGTAGAACAATCGTAGTGTTAGGATTGGAGTTCTAGCCTCATTACTTACTATGGGATCTCGGCCAAGATATTCTACTTCTGTGAGCTTGATTTCTTCATAGATAAAATGTGGATAATAATAATTACCCCTGAGTTATGAGGTCTATATATATAGGAAGAGAGAAAGATACATACATAGACAAATTAGAGAATATATAATATTGAATTATTTATATATGTATATACATATATATAATTTCTTAACACTTGTTAAGTGCCAAATAAATGTTACATCTCTACTCCCAAGATTTTATCTTCAACTAAACCTTTAGTTAGAAAAATTTATTATTAAATTATACTTCAGAACACTGAAAGACAACCAAACTAGAACCAAAGCAAAAAAAAAAAAAAAAGAAAGAAAACAAAAACCAAAACTGATTTCAAGTATTTGAGCTTATATTTTCAAGTATGTTAAAAATTATCTAAACTAACAAAACTTTATTTTTTTTTCCTATGTTGAGGGGAGGGGCAGAGGGAGGCAGAGAATCTTAAACATGCTTGATGCCCAGCGTGGAGCCTGATGTGGGGCTCGAGATCATGACATGAGCTGAAATCAAGAGTCCTAAGCTTAACCAACTGAGCCACCCAGGTGTCCTAAACTAAAAAAATTTTAATTTGATAAGTTTGATACACTCAGTTCACGTACTTTTATTATAGCCTTATTCTGTGCAAAAACCTGGTATGTTCAAAGGATATAATACAGTCTTTAATCTTGTAATATTCAACCCTGAAGATAATTATTTAAAGTCTGATAAAACAATTAAAAAAATTCTTGAGGTCCTCAGATCCAAGATTATGGCAAATCTTTTTATAACTTTCTAATAAATCACAGATTTATTAAAAATGTTAAAATTATAGATAATTTATAGTATATGTTAATATTGTGGTATAGATTATTCATTATTGCTTCTGTCAATGGAATTTTGAGGTCAGGTAATGAGCTCATGATAGGATACTGGCAGTTTGAGGAGATGAGAAATTCTGAAATAGTAGTTCTAAAGAATGGAACATATACTAGAGGAAGTTAAAAAGATCACTGGGCATTTTTGAGTGCCTATTCTGGATTTGTGGGCATGAATTTAATCCAGTATTGATTGCCACTCATGTTCCTGCTGCTATGTACCTCTTGGCTGGACCTTATTGGACACTGAATGTTGCCAAACCATGCTCACAAAGCCTGTGTGGTCACTGTGCATAGACCAATCCAGTAATCCCATAGGGTCCAGTTAGTTTCCTCAGCTTCTTTCTCATCTAGGTCTGTCTGGTTCCCTTACCCTCTCCAGTCAAGTCTGAGAACAACCAAGGATTGAGAAAAGCACATTAATATATCTCTTCAGCAAGAGGACAATAATCTAGTGATTATTGTCTGGCTCGTCTCCCTACTAGGTCCAGGTTCTTAGTAGATTGGTATTGGTGTTATGATAGAGATGCATTATTATTGATTCTGTTTGGTCAGTGGAAAGAATATTCCTATCCATTGTCATAAAATGAGGCAGTTGGAAAAAAATCACATGTGATATCCCTTTGAATTCTAAGAGTTCTATCACTGTGTTGGCTGTCATAATCATACCCAAGAAAAGGTGTATAAAGCCAACATACGGTAAACCCAAAAGGTTCGTGAGTGTTGTCACAATTTTTGGTAAGGCTCTACACACCCCCAATTTGGAAAACATTTAAAAGTGTAGTTGAGACTTTGGAAAGATTTTTCCTTTTCTGTTCAAAATAAATGCCCCGCAGAATTCAGTTAAACCTAAAACTAGAATGTATTGAGCATCTATTATATGTCAGGCAATACTCTATATGTTTTCACCAACATGGTCTCATTTAATAGGATAATCAAACCAGAAAATAATGGTCTGTTAGCTCCTATTACTCTCATTTGATGAGGAGACTCAGAGGCATGAAGTAACTATCTAAGGTTTCACTGTAGGTGGGAACTGGTGTTTAGACCCAGGTCTTCAACCCTATCCCTACTGTTCTTCCCACATAGCACCCTGCTCCTCAAATAACTTCCACTTAACATGGCTGCTTTCGCTGAACATGATAAAGGTTAAAATTATACTTGAACAATTGTTAAAAGTTCCTACCAATCTAAATATTTATGTCCACCTAACTCTATGAAATACAGTATCAAATCCCAGTTGATTAGCAATGGTGATTCAGTATAATTATTGAAGAAATATTTATTGAGAGTCTGCTTATCAACATTCACTATTTGTGGGATAGCTTAAAGTTGCCCAGCATGAAGAGAATAACCAAGATGATCAAGATTTTATATAAATAAATAAATACATAAATAAATAAATAAGTTTCTATGTGGCAGACTCTATTCTATATGTTCCATGTACATAATCCCACTTAACCCTCACAATAAACTCTTTGAGGTAGGTACTATAATTATCATGGCCATTTCCCATGAGAAAATGAGGCATATATAGCTTAAGTTACATGGCTGTTGTCTTACAGAATCCTTCTTTTTAATCAGTAGGATATGTTGTTTTTGTTTAAATAGACTAGTTTACAGTGCAGGGGCACCTGGATGGCTCATTTGGCTAAACATCTGACTCTTGGTTTCACCTCAGGTTGTGATCTCAGGGTCATGAGATCCAGCCCCACACTGGGCTCCATGCTCAGTCTGCTTGAGAGTCTCTACCTCTCCCTCTCCTTCTGCCCCTCTCCCCTTAAATAAATAAATAAATAAATAAATAAATAAATAAATAAAGTCTTTAAAAAGACAGAAGTTTACAGTTTAATGTATTGTTGTGCATTTTGGAATTGGGAGGAAATAGGTACATAAATAATTACAAATATTATAAAAATGTAAAGAGGAGAGGCTGTAGGAACAGAGGAGAATACACTTGATTCTGCCTGGTGTAGGGTAAGAAAATGATCAGAGAAGGATTGCAAGAGGAGATGAAGGTAGGAGAGGGTCTGGAGGGATGCAACAAAGAGGAGAATGAAGGATATTCTAGCAAAGGGAAACCTGCTTAGATGGAAACAGGGGGGTTGGGAGGCATAGTACCTTGGCAGTGATAATCCAGAGAAGGTATAAATGGCAATGTGTTGGGAGATTGCACCAGAATTTTATCAGAAGCCATACTTTGAAGGTCCTCATATAGAATGCTTAGGAATTGGGCTTTAGCCTATAGGTAATGTCGGTTTCTAAAAGATTTTAACCAGGGAAGTGGTATGATTTCGAACGTATTGAAATTTCACCCAGGTCCTAGTATTAGGGGCAGATGCTGCAGGCAACATAGTCATTTAGAAGGTGACTGAAATAGTGGTCACAGAGCATATCAAATTCCAATTCCCAAGAAGCCAAGAGCAATGTCTTAATTCAAAAGAACTTACTGAGTACCTACTGAGTGGTAGTCCCTGGGGTGAACTGGCATTCAAAGCTGAATGAGATATGTTAATGATACGCAGTAAAATTTTAAAGTTGTTGTTGATTGGAGGAATTTGAAGTTAATTAATCACTGGCCTTTCCATTACCCTATTTCCATGTCTTCTCACTTAGTGTTGTACTCTTAATGTCATTGTTTAAATATGCATCTGCTTTCAGTTGTCACAAGCTTAGCAGGGTTCCATCAGATTCTGCCAAGCATGATGACAACAATACGCACAATTTCCAAGTGCAGAAATTAAGAAATATATATATACCCCTAATCACCTTCCTGAACATCTCAGAACTAACAATATCATTTGAAAATAACTTATGTATAGAAATTAAAACAAATGGGATTCAATTTTAACTCTTTGCACCAATAGATTGAAATTGGAAAAGAGATATGACTGTATCACAGAAAACTTTTTAAAAGAACAAACTATTCCTTTAAAGTTTGTATATGATTAAAAATTACAGAGCTATAGCTCTAAATTTAAAAGAATTTTTACTTAAAAGTTCTATAATACTTAAAAGTTTTCACATTTTTCAGATATTACCTCAATTGATCAATTTAAGTTTAGCAATATAAATAATATCATTATTCCTGTTTTACAGGTGAAACCACGGAGTCCTAGAGATTAAACTACTTATTCAAGGTCAGACAGTCAGGAATTTGTTCATTGAATCAGCACTGTAATTCAGATTTCCTCACTATAAATTCTATGCTCTTTCTGCTCTATCACATTGCCTGCCAGAGGGAAATAAATAATCATTTATTCATCTCTTCATTCATTCATTCATTCATTCATTCTTCACATATATACTTAGTGCCTATTAGTACAAAGCACTGTGAGATTTATGGAGATTATAAATCAGAGGTACGAGGTTTAGTGACAGCTATGAATGAGATGCATAATAAGACAGTAATAGAAAGAATTATGAAAGGTCATCACTGGAATAAATTATTCCTGGCTAAGGAATCACGTAAAGCTGTACAGGAAAGGCAGTTTTTTGGTGGTGAGCCTGAGTGGCTGGCATTTGGGCAAAGAGAGATAGGGCATGAATTCCAAGGAGTGGAAACAGTATGTGCAAAAGAAGGAAGAAAGTGAAGTATGGAACATGCTCAAGAAACAGTGAATCATCTTTTTTGCTGGAGGAGAGCGTGAAGCTTGAGAGAGGAAAATAAGGCTAAAAACTTTTTTAAAGACTAGACTAAGGTGCTTACAGTTTCCATATCGGGCAGAATAAGGTGATGAAAACAGCAAGGGTCTTGCTGAAGCCACACAAGTTTATGTTCAAATACAGGCTCTGCTACTTAGAAGCTGTGTGACTATGATCAACTTATATAATTTCTCTAAAACTTTCATATATTATCCATGAAAGGAAGACATCTGTTAAATATTTCATAACTATTTTTCAAAATAATAAAAATATTTTACCTTCAGGGTGGGTGTGAAGATCAAATGACAAGATGTTTGGAAAAGTGATTGGTACAATAAGGTTGTCAGTAAAAATTAATTTCTGTTCCCCTTCTGTGGTAGTCAGGGTTGAACCCGGGAGGGTGTTTGCTGGGGCTGGTGATATAATGAGAGTAATGCTTGAATAAAGCAAATACGCTGGGTGAATCAGAAGAGAGAGGGAGTAAATGATTAGAGGTAAAAAGTCTTTTTTGCAATAGAGCACACAGGGGAATGAATGTCTCAATGAGGTAACACTACCGGGAATGTTTACTATCTAGAATGATAAAAGAACATTGCAAAACACTCTAATTATATCAAAGTAAAATACAGAAAAAGATTACAGTGAATTTAATTCTGGAATATTGCTGTAGGAAAAAATCTGAATGAAACTTTGAAATAAAAGAGGCTTTCATACTGAGCTCATATTAGAAGCAGGGGCTCTAAGTCTTTTGCTTCTCCCACCTTTGATCTCTGGGAGAGGTCATTTGGATGAAAGGAAATGTTCTCAACTCTCCAAACCTGAATAAATGTCCACCTTTCAGAGCAGCCACTCAGGAAACTCACCCAGGATTACCTGAATAGAAATTCATTTCAAAGGGTATCTTTTTTAAAAGACTCATTTAAAATTAGGGACTTTGATCACAAGAGTGTGCCAGTAGTTTACTTGACCATGATTCTACTGTCAGAAAAACCCATGAGGTCAAATAGGAAGAGGCAGCTATTTGTTGAGTGGTCTCCTCTATTGAGCTGTTCTTTTTGAAATGGATATGTGAGGCTTTAAAGCCACCCTCTTCATTTGTTGTTACATTCATTTTCCAAAGCCAAAGTGAGTCTTGGAAAAAAATTGTTTCTTCTAAACTTCTAACCATAAACATTTCTCTAGATGTTTATGCATTAACTAAATATTTACAAATGTAATAAGTGAACTCTTAGCAACTGATTTTTATTGTGTACTCTTAGTATGTAGAACACTACTTAAAACTAGGCTTTGGATAAAAGAAGTTGATGGAAGAGAAAGCATGCATGACTCTTGATGTTATGTTTACAATAGAAGTGGAGGGGAAATGTATATGTGTACCCACATGCCTATGAAATGGAATAATCAAACCCTACTCTCCTTAGCTTCCTTGAATCTTTCTCCTGTGAGAATGACTGAAAGAATTCAATTACTTTTTCAGGGTTTTCAACACTAGCATAATTGTTGATCGACAATTTCATATCTAGAAACAATACTTTGTAAACTCGTGAGACATGTTTCCCTGCCTGTACAGCCCATTGCAGTCTACAGAGGAAGGAGGCCTACATGGATCCTATCTTCCTGGACCAGATGAGGCCCCAAGAGCTCCTGACTGTGCCTGACTATACACAGTATGGTTGCAGTAGTTGGTGATGAACGGTCAGGAGCTCAATCTCCAGAATGAGACTAAAATTAAAACTGAACACTTATCATTTCCTAGGAGATTGTGTGGAGAAAATCCTACAGTGCCTTTCAGCGCCATTTGTGTTTTCACTATAACTCCAATCTTCCCAATGTAACTTCTTTCATTCAGGTTCTAATGTCTATATGTCTCTGTACATCCCTACTCTGATTCAACCAATCCCTCTCCATTCCTAACTCCCTAACCTTTGCCAAGAAGCCTTCTGTTACTGAAAGTCTGACATCAGCAAAATTTACTATGACTTCTCTTTCCTGGACTTTCTCTCCACCTTCTTGCTTTAGTTGATTGCTGACATCCTCTCAACTTGGGGCTGTTCTTTTACTCATACCCCAATTATCACAGAGCCTGAAGCAGGGATGAATGTCCTCCTAGTTCCTCACTGTCACTTTTAGACAATTTTGGCTCTTGTCTTCTTTTAAAAGCTCAACTCCCTTGAAAAGCAAGGCAACAGATTATAGACTATCTTTCCTATTTGACTCCTTCACACACCCAGTTCCAGGCCCTGCCCCTTACCTCCAGCAGCTGATGATTCCAGCACCTAGTTCACCATCCTCTTGAATACTACTTCTCTCATTGTTAATAATTTCAATTTCCACTGAGGTGATCTCCAATACCTTGCCCTTTAAACCATGCCTTCCTCATTTCCAAAGATGTTTTCTTCCATCTCACCTTAGCACCCATTCCCCTATCATTTCCCAAAACTGTACTAGTCACACAATTTTAACCCCAAGCATACACTTCTCCAACTACCAGTATCTATCTAGCTTTCCAAGCTTATTATATATCCTCACTTCAACCCCAGCCAGAGTCAATTCACTGACCTGGTGATTTCTTAGAGAACATTAACCCCTTAAATGTCTTCCCTTTTTCCTTGCCAATTTAGAGTCCATGATCCCACTTGATTCATTTGGCAAAGCCCCAAATCTAGTTAAATCTACCTCTTCAATGGTGCTTCTTCTGCACACCAGCACTGGGCTGTGGCACGAGAAAAACAAACAAACGATGACCAATCTCTGTTTAAATTTATGACTACAAATCTCAAGTGGGCTCAGTTGAGTGCCCTGTATTTGTACAGCATTTCCCTACTTAATTCACTTTCTCATTCTCCTGGAAGAATATTTTCTATTTTGGTCTTTAAACCTCCAGATCTTTATTCTCAGCTAATGACCTCATTTGTTATTTCACTTAGAGAGTAGAATAATTGAGAAAAGAGCTACTCCATATTCCAAAACCAAATCTCCCAACCTTTAGCATTTGTACATCCATATTTTTAAAATGAATGAACTGTTAAAGAAGAACTAAGGCAATTTTGAAGAACAAGTCAGAGAACTTACATTCCAGATATCAGTATTATAAAGCTGTAATAGTTAAGAATGTAGTATTGGCACAAGGATAGACAGAATAATGGAACAGAATAGAGTCCAGAAATAGACCCAAACATCTATATTTTTCTGATTTATGAAAAAGTGACACTGATGTGTAGTGGAGAACGTATGGCCTTTTTAATAAATAGTGTGGGCCAAATGGAGGTACACATGGAAAAAGAATAATCTTGAACCCCGACTTACACCATAACAGAAAATTAATTTCAGATGAATTATAGATCTAAATATAAAAATAAAACAATAAAACTTTTAGGAAAGAAAGACCAAATCATGATCTTAATTTAGTCAAATATACCTTAAACAGGACATAAAAAGAAAAAGATTATTAATTAGACTACAATAAAATTAAAACCTTCTGTTCATCAAAAACACTATTAAGAGTGAAAAAGTAAGCCATGGGGTGGAAGAAGGCATCTGCAGTACAAATATCTGACAAAGAAACAGAATATATAAATAACTACCATAAATCAACAAAGAAGAGCAATCATCTAATGAGAAAATAGACAAAAGACGTAAACAGATACTTCTTAAAAGGGAATATTCAGATAGTCCATAAAAATACAAAAAGGTGATCAACTTCCTTAGTCACTCAAGAAATGCAAATTTAAGCCATAATGGTATACCAGTGCATAACAACCAGAATGACTAAGTTGAAAAAGACAATATTAAACGTTGACAAAGATATGAAACAAACAGAACTCTCCACACACTGCTAAGAGTGTGTATTGGTAGGAGCGTAAACTGGTGGAACCACTTAGCAAAACTGTTGGGCAGTCTCTACAGAAAATGAATACACACATTCCCATAACCCAGCAATCCAAGTTCTTGATAGATATTCAAGAGAAACATATCTGTATGTTCATCAACAAACACATACAAATACATATTCACGGCAGCACTATTCATAATGGCCCAACACTGGAAACCACCTTAGTATCTGTCAACAGCAGAATGGATGAATAAATTGTAGTATATTTATACAAAAGAACACTGTTCAGTAATGAGGATGAATGAATTACATCTACAGGCAACAACATGGAAAAGTTTTACAAGCATAATGTTAAGAGAAAGAAGGCAGACATGAGAGTACATTTTCTATAATTCCATTAAGATAAAGTTCAAACACAAGGCAAAAATTAACCTGAGCTGTTAGAAGTTGGGAGAGTGACTACCCTCGGCAAGAAGCAGGAGTTGCTTTAATACGCAATTAATTTATCAAATATCCTATTACAGATACACATTTGAGTTACCTTTGCATTTATAAAAATGATCACCATGGTAACTTCAAGTAGAAAAATTAATAACAAAGTAGTAAAAAAACAAAATTATTGCCAAAGATATAAATTCAGTTCAGATTGCCGATTTTTCCTACTTTAAAGTCTGCATAAAATGCGTGCCTAAATTTTGCAAAACGTTTTTTTCAAGATTTATTTATTTGAGAGAGAGAGTGGGGGGGGCGGAGAGCAGAGGGAGAAACAGAATCCTCAAGCAGACTCTGCACTGAGTGTGGAGCCCAATGCAGGGCTCCATCTCACAACCCAGATATCATGACCCTGAGATCATTACCTAAGTCAAAACCAAGAGTTGGACACTTAACCAACTGAGACACCCTGGCGCCTCTAAATATTGCAAAACTTTTAATTCTCTTTCTGAAGCCTTCACTATATTCTCTTTTAAGAAAAAATGATGTCATTTATCCATGTCTTTATTTGTAAAACTGTGAAAAACAAAACAAAAGGTGAGAAAATTACTTTGAAATAAATCAAACATAGACAGCCACTTTCTCAATCAACCTTTTTTATCACCAGGCCAACTTTGAACACATACAATGCTGTTTCTCAAAGTCCCATGTACAGAGCCCCTGCATTACTACCTCTCCTGAAATTTTTTGCCATAACTATATAAAATGAAGATAACAACAGCAACTATCTTATAGAGTGTTATTAAGATTAAACGAGATAAAAATGCATTATCCTGGAACAGTGGATGTTAGCACTTAATAATAACACCCTTAATTTGTATTAATACTGTTAACATCAGAATAATCTGAAGTGTTTGTTAAATCACTATTGACTTCTGGGCTCAACACCACATCTACTGAAGCTGAATTGCTAGTTGGGCCTCGAAATCTGCATTTTAACTAGGCTTTTGAGTGATTATTTTTGTAGATTTAAATCTGAAGACCACTATCCAGAGATTAAGGCTTCTTACTTCTTCCTCAGAGCTCCAATACAGGGATCTGTACACAGTGAATGCTTACTGACAGTCTAACTGATATTTAATATTACCAGATGGGTATGATATAAATTATTAAAGCAATCTGGAATTTGTTACACATTTATGCAGTATAGGGGAATAGATTTTGACATTTTGACTTCAGCAAAACATAAAAGGAGGCTTGTTAAAAAAGAAAAAAAGGTAGCCTCAGTTTTAATCATTTTAACTTTCTTCATAAAAGATATTTGAATCCTCTTATATTTTATATAACCCATTTTTCACTTAAAATAATTCAGGACAGTTAGGTTTTTATTGCTTTCTGTTTTTGTTTTGTTTTGTTTTGTTTTGTTTTACTTTAGAAGATCCAGGGAGTATACACATGTGCTCATGGAGAGGACAAATGACCATAATCCCTGGGCTCTGCACCATTAATATTAGGCCCACAACCAGGCTTCTATCATTACTTTCTTTCTTATATTTGTGTTCATTTAAAGGAAGTTTCCAGTCTAAAAAGAGAACTGCAAATGAAAATGTCTTCAGCTATTTAAGTCAAATAAACATTTAAATCAAGTTACAGTATCTTTTTAAACTTTTTGTCTATAAAACAGCTACACAATTTGTCGCACGGAATAGAAAATTTTAATAGGAGAATAAATCTTTTCATTAGATGTTCGATTGCATTGAAAGAACAAGAGAGTCAACCTTTGACAAAAGAGAAAAATTAAATACACTCTGGTGAACATAGCATAATGTATAGAGTTGTTGAATCAATATGTTGTATGCCTAAAACAAATGCAACATTGTATATCATCTTCAATTAAAAAAAAGAGAAAAAAGTAATTATTTCTAGCTTCATTTCTTTTTTTTTTAAGATTTTTATTTATTTATTTGACAGAGAGAGAGAGAGCAAGAGAGGGAACACAAGCAGGGGGAGTGGGAGAGGGAGAAGCAGGCTTCCCACTGAGCAGGGAGCCTGATGCAGGGCTCGATCCCAGGACCCTGGGATCATGACCTGAGCCGAAGGCAGACGCTTAAGGACTGAGCCATCCATGCATCCCTAGTTTCATTTCTGTTTCATGTCATTAAGTAAACATAAAGATTAAAAGATAAAACCTAGATATTTTATCAATGCAAGATAATGTTTAGGAACTAAATGTTCTTATTTGGTGAAAAGCCTTAAAGCATACGCTCTATTGTGAAAGACAAAATTCATATAATTCATGTACATATTTTCAACTACCACTGGCTATCTCAGTAAATCTAAATTCTTTAAATTAGTTGAAGAGATTCAGTGAGTTCTTATGACACATTTATTTCATAAGCCAAATACAGGAGTGGTTGGGATTAGACATGAAGAACTTGACCTGCAGCCACCAGATGGACTTATTTTCCAGCCAAAAATCCGCTCCTTTATAAATATCAAATGCCCTTGACTTTCTGATGCCACAAATAACCTTTAAACTATCTCTGAAGTACAGTGAGACTTTTTTTTAAATCTCTCATTCTCAAGAAAGGAAAGGATGGGATTTTTTTTCTTTTCTTTTCTTTTCTGGCAGAGATGCTACGTTCTGACAGTTTGCTAAGCAGTGGAAATCATGCTGTAAGCAAAAGTCTCTGCAAGACAGAGATTCTTACAAAATAATCTTTATTTTTCCAATGGATAGTGGCTACTTTTAGAGGATCCAGTGCCAAGAACAACTTCACTGAAGCAGGATTCCCTGAGATTGAACTCACAGGATGCATATACTGAACCACTAAGGCTTCTCTTCTACCTCTGTCCAGTGGTAGCTTGACCTCTAGACCTCCTAGTCTATCTCAGTTGCACAGGCTGACTTTGGACATCCAAATCAGTAATAGTAACCTATATTCTAATAGGATAGAATAAACTATGAAAATGAGTGAATGCCTTAAGTAGAAGGTTTAGCTGCTTAGCAAAACAACAAATTAAAAATGCTTTACTTAAGCATCCAAATAATCTGATTTTTCTTAGAGTTAAAAAGAAAATTCCCAGACTTCAGATGAAAGGAGCAGAAAACTTCAGATGAAATTTGACTCCTGTTGAACATTTATCATTGAATTTCCTTGCATCTTGAGAATTGCCTTGGTAATCACACATGGCCCTCTTTATTGATCCAGTCAGAGAAAATTACCTACCAAAGACCCAAACAGAGTCATTTGTACACTGATTTTACGTTGCTTTCCATCTGTTTCCTTGGCCTCTTTTATGTCCGTGAGAACCTATGGTTTTGATCATTCAATTCTAGATTTAAGAACAAACCAAGAGTTGCAGAAAATTTTTGATCTGTCTTTCTTATCAGTGATGGCTATTGTGAATTCTACTGTGAGGCCTGAACCAAATCTGAGCATGCTCAAAAGCCAAAATAGATTTGGAAAAGGAGACCCCTTCTGGAGACATGTGGTTGGTAGGTGAGACTTTTACAAGTACTGATCTCATTTAAAAACTTGGAGGGCACTTCACAGCAGGCTCTGAGAGTAAGCAAAATGAGACTAGACTAGAGAGGACACGTTCAAGATCATTAACAGGGCATCCAATTTGATACTCACCATAACTCAATACCACATTTCATTCATTCACTCGTTCCCCATATTTTCTGTTACTCATTTAAATTAGGAGCTGGGTCTTAATTAAATACTTAGGACTTCTCCAAGGAATAAATATACAAAGTGGTAACACTTACTTTCCAGTAATAAACTGACTTCTGGACGGTGTGCAAATAGGCTGGACATAGTAGTTCTCCAGTTTAACTCCTTCGGCTGCGAGCTTGTCAAGAGTGGGAGTCTTGATCTCCGAGCCGTGGTAACCCACATCTCTAAATCCCTGATCATCCGCTAGGATGAAAACGAGATGGGGTTGGGAGGTGGCCGTTGTGCTGGGCTCTGGTCTCTCTCCAGATTGAGCTCGCAAGGTCCCTTCCTCCTCCTCCTCCAAGCCCTGGCCCCAGGACAGGTAACCGTAGGTGAGGAGGCTGAGGACCCAGAAGGCTGCCAGCGCCCCCATGGCTAGCATCCTTCCCGGCCAGACCCAGGCATGCGGAGGCGGAGGCGGCGGAGGCGGAGGCCCCGCACAGTCCCTGGGGGCCATTCACTTGGGTCGCGGCTGAGACGCCACTCGCCGAACCACTCACCGCGTGCCGCCGCCGGCGCACACATGCAAGCGGGAGGGGTCGACCGAACAGGCGGTGGACTATCTCCACCTGTAAAGAAGTCCTGCGCCCCTCTCGGCTGTCACCACATCCAACAACTTTCTTTAACTTCCTAGAAGTGATGAGACGTCGGAAAAACAAGGAGTCGCTCTTCTCCTTCAAATTTCACTTTCTCCTCCTCCTCGCTCCCCTGAGCAGCTGCCACCAAAAAAAGTCAATGCCTCCACCCAAAAGTTCTCGGGGGAAGAGTCTAGTAAGGAATTGAGAATCACCTTGGGCAGGGGCTTTTTCTGCCCAGAGCGCCCTGGACGTTGAGGAGCGAGGTTGCGGCGGGCGCGCGCGCGCGGGGGTCGGTGGGATCGGCAGTCTGGCCGTCCCCTCACCTGGAAAGCACTGGAGGTTGAGCCGCCACGGCTCGCCCATACACTAGCAGATAAACAGCTGCCTGAAGTGGACCGACTTCCTGACCACTTTCTCCACTTTTCCAGGGCTATTTCTCCCGGTCCTCTCCAAGGCGTTTGCCAATCTCCCCGACACTAGGCGGCGAAGTGAGGGGGGGAAAGCCCAGTTTCCTGATTTCTTTCCACGGCTAACCACCCCTTTTCTGCAGGAACTTCGGGCGCCGAGTCCTCTGGGCCGCTGGAGCGCGTGGGGGAGCGAAGCGGGGTCCCCGCCCCGGTGGCCCCTCCACGCCGAGCCCACTTGGTCTCCGCGGAGTTGGTGCACCCGGCCGAGGCGCTGAAAGATGGGTGCGTTTTGTCAGCTAACTTACTTAGTTTGCGCGCTAGGCGTTCTTGGCCGCCGCCTTCCTCTTTTCTGTCCGGTGAATCACAGAACGGTACTTTCGGCTTTAGCTCCTCCAGGAAGAGGGGGAGGGGTAAGGTTGGTTTAGAGGTTCAGTCTTTCCTTTTTCCTTTCGGGGAGGAGGAGGGAGGGGAGGCTTTGCGGGACAGAGAAAGCTGCGCGCCGCTCCTCGATCCCTGCGGGATCCAGGGGAGTCCGCCAGGGCTAACTCCTCTCTGGGTTTCGCCGGCTGCCCTCCATCATCCGGAGAGGGGGGAAACGACGACGGCGGCGCGGATCGGGAGGGGTGAAGCGGCTGCTTCTTTTCGTGGGTCCGTAAATGAAGAGCTCTCTCGCCCATCCCGAATGCTGCGCTTGCGAACTTTTTCTAGCTGCTGGAGGGAGTGAGAGAGGAAGAGCAGGAGAACCAACAAACTGGGTAGCACACTCTTTCTTCCTCTTCCAGCTTTCCTTTACTAGTCTCTTCCCTCCACCACCACCCCCCATTTTTCCTACTCTTTTTATCCCCGCCTCTTTTTTTTTTTGTTTTAAACAGTCGCGACTACAAGTTTTTAAATCGAATTTCCTTTCCCTGTTGCTGGCCTTGACAGCCTGACTTCCTCATGAGCTTCTCCCTACGTGAAGATGTTGAAATTGTCCCCTTGTTCTTACCTCCCCCCAAACTTACGCACAGGGCGTCTCCAGCCAAGAATGTGGGGTGAAGAGGAGTTAACGCATTTCACCCTCAAGAACTGAGAGCCCAGTCTGCACTCCTGCAGTAAAGAAACCATTTCGCATCTAATAGTTCCAGGAGCTTCATCACTTTTTTTTTTTTTTTTAACTATGTGGAGTGAAACTATTGTAAAAGCTTGTCCTGACTAGGAAGATATGCCTGCTTTTTACTAGAGTCACAGGTTTTTAAAGCCCTGCTCAGTCAGGAAAGGGATTTGTGGTATCTATAGAGGAGGCAATCAATGAGACATGTTTTTCTTTCCCCAAATTTATTCAAGTTATTTACTGAACACCTACTATGGGCTGGCACATAAAAAGCCAGATTCTCCCAATTGCCTAAGCATAAATCTAGGTTTCATTTAGCCATTATTTTTAATTCCTTTCTGTTACTAAAGTTCCCATTTAGTTTCTAGGCAAAACATTTGTAAAATGGAAACTTAGCACCTTTGAAACTTGCAGTGTGCTCCACACAGGTAATTTTGCTAACATGTGTAGCCTTCTACCAGTTTATTTTCTTCCCTGAAGCCATTCTGATTAGTCTGTGGAGGAATGAGCAGTGTTAGAAGGCCTACTTGGAAATATGATCTTGGCAGTTCTGTAAGGTAAATCACCAAATATGTAATGAGTGAACTGAATATTGGGAGATTGGAAAGCACTTGAGGTAAGGCTCCCAGCTTTGTAGGCCTAACGAGGTGCTTGAGTGTCAAAAGACGTTCAGATGAATCAGCTGCTTTTATTTTTTATTTTTTTTAGATTTTATTTATTTATTTGACACACAGAGAGGGAACACAAGCAGGGGGAGAGGGAGAGGGAGAAGCAGGCTCCCCACGGAGCAGGGAGCCTGATGAGGGGCTCGATCCCAGGACCCTGGGATCATGACCTGAGCCGAAGGCAGACACTTAACGACTGCTTTTAGTTGGGGATAGTCAATGACTTAGCACTTAGTCCATGTTGCTACGCAAGAAAGAGGGTCCTTTTCAGTTCAGATTTCAAGCAAGAGTAAATAATGATAATGTTAACATTTATGGCTTACCATGTGGTAACCATAGTGCTCTATATACTGATTTTATATGTATATATATATATATATATACACACACATAAATATACACACATATGCCTTATGGTATTTATAATGTGCTTTACATACTTTATCGCTTTTCCTTCCCTACCAATTTTTTGAGGTATTCTTCCATTCAACAAATATCTGAGGAGCTGGGCTAATGCTAGTAGCTGGGAAAGTAATGGTTAACTAAATCAGGCACAGTGTGTGCTCTTGTGGAACTTACATTGATGAGAAGAGATACACTGATCAATGAATCACCCCCAAACTCCAGAGGTTACCTACTATTCTGCAGTATTCTGAAGCAAAGGAACAAAATTAAAAGAAATTTTAACACAAAGAAATCTGACTTAGACTAGGTGTGGTTAATGGGTGAGGTGGTACAGGGAAATAACCTTTAAACTGAGGGAAATGTTATTTTGTTTGGTATCTACCCCCCCTTTCTTTTTTTCAAGAGTTCAGCTTTTTATTGAACAGATTACGGAAGAAGTTTAGTAAAAAAGACCAAAGTTCATGTCATCGTCAGACTCCTCTGATTCTTCTTTTCTTTGCTTCTACTTTCTTCTCAGCTGGGGCAGCAGTGGTGGAGGGAGCAGGACCTTCTGCTGGTGTGGCACCAGCTGCTGGGACAGGTCCATTAGCCCCTACCTTGCCGATGAGGCTCCTATATTGACACTGGCAAGAGACTTTGCAAACAAGCCCAGCCAGAAAGGTTTAACATTTACACCCGTTGCTTTAATGAGGCAGGGCTCTTATCCTCTGTGAGCCTCACCTCATCATGGTGTAGGATGAGGGCTGAGTAGAAACAGGCAAGCTCCCAGATGAAGGCCTTGGTACAGATGAGGGCTGAGTAGAAGCAGGCGAGCTCTGAGGCCTTGGTGCAGATGAGTGCTGAGTGGATGCTGCCAGGCAAGGTAATCATCACAGGATGAAGTGAGGGCTTCACCCCACCCTGGCCTTAGCTTCTGCAGAAGAACAGAGCGCCTTAGTGGCAGCTGAGGAAAACCTGTTATGCCCTTTTTACAGGAAACTTAGACTTGCAAATCTGTCTGTCTTCAAAACCCACGTTTTTCAAAATATAATCTCTCCACAAGTGGACATTAAGATCTTTTCTAGCCACACAGCACAGAGAGAACACAGCTGCCAGAGTTAGAGAATTCCAATCTTCACACAAGGCATGCATGCTCTCCACATTCAGGATAGAAGGGCAGAATTCTGGCCCTAAAAATGCCATTTCTAGAGTAAACAGTACTAATATTAAGGGAGACTAAGAACTATTTGCAATTAGTAGTAAGAGCCAAGACACACTAATAGTCATGCTACAGCAGACCAAATGAGATGTGACTCAAAGGGAAAATCCATTGGTTGGGTGCCCTAGCCAAACTGGGAAATGGATAATGGTTATTCCCACATCCACAAGGAATACCTTGAGAATGAAATCAGAGGCTTTTGAATGCCCTATGCTTTACTGTACATACACTGGTATTATAAGCACATAAACTTCGCATTTCTCATTACAGGATTGAGTTTCATGCACTCTAAGCAGTAGTTTTAGCGTCCTCATGAAATCCCAGGTTAAAGACCCTCTATAACTTAGCTGTTTTTTTTTTTCCTGACTTTAGAGCCAGCATTTCTGGTGTTCAGGCATCAGCTTCACCTGTGGAACCACACCATAGGTTTATTTCAGCTTAGATATAGTCATATTACACAGTCCTCTAGTTATGAAATGGCATAAAAATTAAAGGTACTATTTGATTCAGTAAAGAGAGAGAGAGGAAATAGAATTGCTTAGAGATGAAATCAGTGTGGACTGATTATTCAGATGAGGCTTAATCAGGAGGTGGGACTGAAACTATGCCTTAAAGGGCAATCAAAATTTGGGAAAGAAGAGAGGAAGTTACAGGAAGGCATTTCAGGTGAAAGGAAAGAGAAGACCAACTGGCTGAGACACATTTGGACTGGGAGAGACTCGTATACGATGTTAGGAAATTCAGATTACACCAGATATTGAGAAGCTTTGAAAAGTTATAAAGGGCTGGAACTTGATTTGAGGGCATTAGGAGTGATGAGGTCCTTTGTGCAGGACATAACATGAAAAAATACTTAAGTAAATCATATTAAGGTCCTTTCTGGGATGGATTTACAGACATAGAAGCAACAAAGTGGCTTCAGTCCATAAAAATTTGAAGAGTTGAATTTTACCCCGAGAGCACTGAGTCTATTAAAGTTTTTTTGGTTAGGGCAAGACATGATGAAAATATAGGAAAAGATTTCCCAGGATGTTTTTAGGGAGAGATTTGAGGGAGTAAAGACTAGTATCACACAACTGCCACAGTGTGAAATTTCTACAGCAATATATTCCTTAAGTTAAAGATTACATCATCTTCTGGGAGAGGGGCACTTGTTAAAAGTTTAGGAAGAAGTAATTAATCACCTAAGAGGAAAACAAGTGACAAAGGAATCAGGGACCCAGTATAGGACCTTCTTTGACGGGACGATGGAAAAAGAAAAATAATAGAATGTATTGTCAGGAAGGTCACCGTCAGAGAGGGAGATCAGAGTAAGACACCACAGTGTGGCCTGGGGCTCTTTAGGGGACAGACCATGGGTGGTGGATGCCAGGGTGGAGTAAAGGAGTGGATATGAGAAGCTCATCAGTAAATGCAGAAGCTAAGAAAATCACAGACAAACACTAAAATGGATAGTTGCACAGTAGTTCTTTGAAACTTCCATGTTAATCCTCACCATAAAGATATTTCCCATCGCCCCCCATATGCATGGGCAGAAATGCCCTAGCTTACTACTGATAAGTAGTTGTTGTAGTTACACCTAGATAAGTTGTTGTTATGTTTTTGCTTACTAAGAGAGCATGCCTGCCACCCTATTTCCCTTTCTCTATAGGCATTTATTTTCAACTAAACATGTACTTAGATGCTTAAAAGATACAGCTAATTTTTTAAATGTAGGCTTAAAAAGTTGTGAAAATAGTCACTCCAGGATTTATAGACTATTAAAAAGATTTAAAACTCAGTTGCCGCTTGTTTGGGTTTATAAGTACATTAAGTACTTAAAAATGAAAGAATAGTCACCAAGTTTAAATTCATGCACAGTCTAAAAGAAACATTTGTCCTAATATAGTCATTTTGATATGCATTCTATATAATCAACTCCTTATTCATCATTATTAACTCTTCTTTAGTCTACAGAACAAAGGCTGCTTTGAGCCATTGTCTCAAGAAACAAGAGCTCTCTGATTAGGGTGGTTAAGTAGCTGATTTAGTAATTGTTAAGTAAAAATCATTTCTCTTTCTTGGGAAGTCTCTGTTGAAATAAGCTGTAATAATTTGAGTAATGTGAGTGACACTAAAGTTTCAACAGTGTATAAACATAGCTACCCAAAAGTAACAAGGTTTTTGACATTAGAAACTCAGAAAATCGGAACTGTCAAAGAGATATTTCTTTCAGCAAACGTGTGAAAGCAGACTTTTAAACAGAATTTTTTTAAAGATTTTATTTATTAGAGAGAGAGAATGAGAGAGAGAGAGAGCATGAGAGGGGGGAGGGTCAGAGGGAGAAGCAGGCTCCCCGCTGAGCCGGGAGCCCGATGTGGGACTCGATTCTGGGATTCCAGGATCATGACCTGAGCCAAAGGCAGTCGCTAAACCAACTGAGGCACCCAGGCACCCCTTAAACAGAATTTTTACAATAGGGAAACCTGGTCATTTCCACAAGTTTAAAATCTGTTCTTACTGCTTAAATTGTAAGTAAAATTCTTTATTATTTACATAGCAATTTTCTGTTTAGAATATCAATTTCTAAATTTGGCTGCTCATCAGATTCCTTTAGGGCCTTTTTTTTTTTTTTAAGGAAATTCCCAGCTCCACCTAAGACCTAAATCAAAATATCCAGAGTTTGAGAATATCTATGTTAAGAAAAGCTCTCCAGGTCATTCTGGTATGTATAGAATTTTGAAAAACACTGATTTAGAAGCCAAATCATCAAAAAGTTTTAATAGATTACTTAATGGATGAGGTTGGTGCCATCTATCAAATACAGTATGGGAAACACAGCTGAAAAATGGGTGGATAAATCTAGAGTCAGAACATCTGAGGGCTGAACAGTGAGTTTCTGTAAGATGGCAGGAAGAATTAAAGTTGGGACATAGCCAAGCCACGAGGATCAAGAAAAGAAGGGAAAGGCATTAAAGCTTAAGTGGGTGAGTGACAGGGGCAATAGCCTGTGCAGGCACTGCTGGATTCAGATGCACTTAAAGGAAAGACTGGAAGGAAAAGCTGAGTTCTAAATCCAGCTCGTCTATAGTGATGTCTTTTGGCAGGATTCATAGTATTCTCCTGTGGCATGGGCCAAAGGTCTAAGGTACTGACCTCCTGAGATTGAAATGTTCTGCTGTCTGGTCTCAAAGAGGCTAGATAGCTGTGACACCTAGAGTCAAGGCTACTCAGTAAGAGTAAGTGCCTAATCTGGCATCCAGAATGTAGCATATTCCCAATTTTAAACTGTATGAATTTATAAAAATCATATGATTTAAAGACTATAAGAATCATGTAAATCATAAGAATAAAAATCATATGGATTTATAAGATATAGTGGTGAAACCAATGGAAGTTGGTGATTGGAGAATAAAAATGAGGGAGGAATAAATGATTATACCTAGTTTCTGGTTTGGGGAAATAGCCAGAATGGTAGTACCACTTATAATGGTAGAAGTCATAAAAGGACTAGCAGATTTGAGGACTAGATGGAAAAAATTACTCTGGTGTTGTTGAACTTGAGATATGTGAAGCATCCCAATAGACGAGTGCAGTAGATAGGTGGATATATGGGTCTGGACCTCAGAGAACAAGGGAGGAGAGAAAATTGTATCCACATCTAGATAGGGTGGGTAAAATTTCCCAAGGGAAGTTGGAGAATAAGAAGTGAGAAAAGGGCTGGGGACAGAACTATTTAGGATAGGGAAGACGAAATATGGCCCACAGGGAAACCAAGAAGTAGCAAGAGAAATGTAACAGCAAAGATGGCCAATTTCATTGAACATTACTCAGTAATGGCAGGGTGCCAGCACTATGCTAAGTAGTTTTTCATGAACCATCCCAGTGCTCTTCACAACCTATGTAGATAGATGTTATTATTACCATTTTACATGTGAAGAAACCAAGGTTAAGTTACATCAGGTGGTTGTACAAAGAGAAAACAGGGGAAGGACATCATAAGAGAACAGAATATCAAATAGCTTTGAACCAGAGAACTAACACATCAGGAGGTGAGAAAGGTCAATAAAGTCAAGAGTGAAGAGTGAGATCAGGAACATAGTAGGTCTTAATTCATTGGAATAAGGTCTCTGCAAATAACTTACTAAAGCTTTTTTCTTTCTCTGAATTTACCAACAGAGACAATGATAGAGCTCTATGGTATTGAGGTGTTGATGAACAAAGTAGGTTTGGAAAGAAAACAGGGTTTTAACTCAAAATGTATGAAAAGAAACTGATAATCATCAAATCATATAAGTGTTAGATGAACTAGGTGAGACATGTGCAAAATCTTTATAAAGAAAAGTATATATTTATATTGGAGTTGAAAATATTTGAATACACAGTTTTGAATACACTGTTTTTCCAAACTAAGGACTCAGTGTTATAAATATGATCAGAAGCATGCACTGTGGAATCATACTGCCCACTTGCTAGCTAATAAGTTGCTGAGTCTCTCCTTGCCTCATTTTTCTCATCTGTAAAATATAGAAAATAATAATACCTGTTTCATAGGTATGTTATTATCTATGAAATGAAATCTATGCCTATTATCATAGGCATGTTACTTATCTATCACCAAACAATGCTGCTTGACAAACTACCCCAAAACTCAAAGGCTTAAAGCAACAATAATATATTCTTATGGATTTGAGGATTTGCTGGGCCAGGTCTGCTCCAACTGTTTCCCGTCTTCTCCTGGGGTCAGTGGGATGGACACAAATTCTTCTCGGGGCATAGCTGAAGCACAAGAGGTCAAGCTGAACCAAGATCAAGGCTCTGTTTACCTGTTTACATCTCACTGGCCAATGCAAATCTTATAACTAAGCCCAGAGTCAAGGGGTGGGAAATACATCCTTCTCAGGATGAGGCTATAAAAAAGTTGTCGATGCCAGAAAAGGTGATGAAATATGGCCAATAATTAAATCGACCACAGTCGTTTGAGAATTAAATGAGTTAATACTTGAAAGCACATAGGACAGCTTTTGTCCATTGCAAGCAGTATTAAGGCTTGTTTTAATTTGTTATTCTTATTATAATTATTCCTAAATAAATTAATAGTGTAATGTTATTCCAATAAAACCTCAGTCCGATGATAATTCAGAACTCAACATATGATAATATTTATAAGAATAGTGACAGACAAAAGCTGTTCCCCAAAACTGTGAGGTAACCACTTTTAACCTATTCCCTATCACTAAGAAAAGTCTAAAGCCATAACCAATCATCGTGAAGAACAAACAGCCTCTGCATTGTCACTATATAAATTATCCGATCAGCATATACCTCTGAGCCTCATTCCACTGTTGGTTTGAAAGCTCCCAGTTTTCTGAACTATTCTTATATGCATGATAAACTCTTACCAAATGACATAAAGTTCCTACCTGACCATAGATAGGACTTATTACTATACAACAATAATTTAATGCTGATGGGTGAAAGAAAGGAGAGGCCAAAAACTGATCTGATGCTATAGGACAACAATATGTGAAAATAAACTTTTCAAAATAAAAGAAAGTAAGCATTTAGAATGATGAACATAATAATTGGATAATTATATAACCACATCAAAAAAGATTAATTAATCCATATCTTATAGCACATACCAAGAGAAAAACATATCTAGTTGAAATTGGAGAGCTAAATGAAAAAAAAGTTAAAGAAAGCCCAACAGAAAATTTAATTGACTATATTAAAAATATGTAGGGAAACTCTTCTATTTTTTGGCTTTTAAATGATAAAGAAATTTCAATGACAGATGATTATAAAATATTTTTAATAGACTATTAAATCAGAAATTTTAACTAAGGCACTAAGATTCAAAGCTGTGATTTTTTCCAAAGAGGTATGCCAGAACAAGATGCCAGTTTTCAAAGATTATTAAAAACCAGTTGGACAACTCTTAACATTCTTACCCATGCAAAGGTAATAAGAGGGTCAGAGCTTGTGGCCATTGGAGAGTATGAGTGAAGAGATATTTTAATAACCTGTTGGTGTGCCCTGAGAACTCCTCACCCTGCTGCCTACATGGGCCTGGGGAGGGAGGTGCTGACCTCCTGAGATTCAAGGGGTCTGGTGTCTGCCTGCTGCTGGAGAAGGCCTCAGGGCGACTGCTGACAAGCCAGAGGAAGAGAGAGTCTCCCAGGGACTGGCCAGCTCTCCCACAGTTTGACAGGGCAAAGGATGCTTGAGGGCTTCCTGGGAACCAGGTGTGGGCCATGTGTGAGTAAAAGCAGGCCTTGAGTTGTCTTTGGCCCTGCTCAGGAAGGTCTCCTGAAGGCTCAGTCAATGAGACTTCCAAAAAAAGAATCACGAGGTAGCTGTCCAATCTGAAAGGCTAACTCTCCGGATTATGCCTACAGATAACTGTTCTCACATCAAAGAAACCGCAGATAGGAGATGGTCAAAAGTTGGTTGGGAGCACATGGAGAAAAAATTACCCTTGCACAACTGCCAGGCCCAGAGTGCATCATACTGGTCATTTAAGGACTTACTAGACTCTCACCTTTCTCCCTCTCTGCACACTCATCCTGGAGGAGAAGTTGAAGTGAACAAGCTAGGGAAGGAACGGTAGAAATACTAGGCAGGGAACAGTAAACGAGAGAAATACTCTAGGTTTCCAGGCTGAAGTAGTCCTGATCTGGGGAAGGGACAAAAGATATGCTTTAAATGAAGTTCACAGTTTTCAGAACTATATATTATTGGGCATCCTAAATCTGAATATCAGATTTTGTGAAGTAGAGTGATCACAAGACTATTTGTTTTTAGGATGGACTCCAGAAGTCTGAAGGGCAAGAGAAGCTTGGCCCACAGAATTTAGAGACATTGAGAAATAAAAACAAAGTTGTGGGTATCTACTGGTTTTTCTTGTTCAATGTAACAGGAAATTTTAACTGTATGAAAATTAATTACAAAACTAAATCAAAAAGGAAAATAAACTGGGAGAATATTTCTAGTAATATAACAAGAAAAGAGCTATATGTATTCCATTAAAAGAGTTCATTCAAATTTTTAAGAAAAATATCTTGACCCCCAATAATAAATATGTAGAGAATTTGGACAACTAATGCAAATAGAAATGGATCAAAAGAGGTAAAAATATTGGTCTTATTTGTAATGAAAGGAATATAAAGTAAAGCAAACTCTCGTAATTTTTATACCTATGAAACTAGTAAAAAGAATGATAAATGATTTGTAATATTAGTAAGATTGGATTGAAACTGGTACTCTGCTGAGATTGTTGGTTTGAGATATATTTTTCAAAAAATAACATGGCAGTGTATATCACAGTATCACATACAAACCACACAAATATCTACACATTAGCTCAGTAGTATCATTCTTTGACATTTATCCTAATAATTCAGTAGAATAAAAGAAATACTTAATAAAAATGGTCATGAGAGCTCTATCTATAACAGGTAATATTGAAATGGTCTTAATTTTAAGTAATAGGAAAATGGGTTAAATAAATTATGAGTCATCAACTTCATGCAATGCCTTGATCACTAGACATGATAATTATGAATATAACAAAGGACATAAAATATGCATCTAAAGTAATGCATAATGAATATAATGTGAAATATTTTGTACACTAGGAATATATATACAAAATATATATGTTAACATACAAGATATATGTATGCATATCTTCTACATAGTTTCAAACTAGTAGCAGAGACTGTTAAAAAGAAGGTGATGAGAAATTAAGAAAAAAAATAAAATTAACTGGGGGAGTAAAGACTATTACATAGGACACAGAAAGAGGGGGAAGACTCAGAGATCTGGATCAGATGTGGTTTCATGGTCTAGCTCTTCCTTCTATCTCTCTGAGATTTAGGGCAACTCACTTAACGTCTCTGAGTTGCAGTGACCTCAAGTAAAAATAAAGAATTAGATGAAAACTATCCCTAAAATTATATCCTTTGATTCCCCTCCCTTTTTTTTTGTTTCCTTTCTCTCCCCTTAATAAAAGAAAGTGCAGAATTTCTAGGGCATACATCAGTTGGACACCTGCCAAATTGATGAAGACAGAGAGATTTCAAACAGAAGCCAACTAGAGGAATTTTTATCTTTTCAAAAAGTGCTTACAACATCTTCTCATGGTGAGATTACATATATGTATTCACTGTAGGTTTACATGTTTTATTTTTTTAAGGAAAAAACCCTCAAATTTTATAAATATATCACCTCTTTCCTTACATGAAAAATAAAAGGATATTTGAAGACTAGGTTCAAATTCTAGTTCTGCTATCCAACATGGTGCAAGCTCTTGGAGTTTCAGTTTTCTCAACTGTCAGGTAAAGAAGTAATATCTTCCCTATCTATTTTTACAGGGTGGTTCTAAGAACCAAATTAGGACAATATATATGAAAGGGTTTTGAAATTATCAAATACCATATGCCTGTATGTTCTTCATCTCTCCCCAATTTTCTTATTTCTCTGAGTTCAGAAAACCTCTAGCCTCTAGGGACTCCTGAGCAAATACATGACTCAGCGTCCATCTGAAAAGAGTAGGTGGAACTCTAAACTTAAGCCAATGGTTGTGGAATAGTCTAGTTAAGTTTCCACATAAAAATAAGAGTTATGGATAGTAAGAAGTCCATAACCAGCCAAGATCAACCCATAGTGAAAGATCATTTAAGAATCATAGCTTTCTAGTATAAGGTAAACATCCTGTCCAGGTCCAACCCTAACATTGTAGGGCTGGTGTCAAGATTAAAAATGGAGGTCTATATGTCATATACTTAAATATTTAATAGTTATAAGTCAAGCTAATAAGTCAAACCTCACTTTGAAATCTCTGACTTCATCAATTTAGCTGGTGTCCAGCTTGTTTCTGCCCTAGAAAGCCTGCATTCTCTTTTGTTATAGGGAGAGCAAAGGAATATATATGGGAAAGAAAGAGACAATTTGAGAGCTGGAAGAAGGTTCAAGATTAGAATTCCTGGACTTAATCAGAGTTCCATGTCACTAATTGGTGGGTTGGGAACTAGTCCCCAGTTCACGTTCACTCTTTTTTTTCTTTCTTCCCCTGCTCCTGCTCCTGTACCACAAGACCCTTGTAAAAGTGTGTAGACACTCCAGATTACGTGGTCAAACTGGCCCTAAACAGTCCTGTCTTCCTCTCCCCTTAATTCAGAGACATATGCTGTAGCTGTGTGATCCATTCTCATGAGGACAGACATCTAGAGTGATCTTTGCATGGAGCTCCCAGGTCCCAGATATTCCAAATATGATCTAAAAGGAGGTATTTGGACACTGGGTGGGCTCCCTA
This sequence comes from Zalophus californianus, assembly GCF_009762305.2. Classification (NCBI taxonomy): domain Eukaryota; kingdom Metazoa; phylum Chordata; class Mammalia; order Carnivora; family Otariidae; genus Zalophus; species Zalophus californianus. The sequence goes on from NC_045596.1 coordinate 94,027,815, forward strand.
CCTTTTTGGGAAGGAGCAGGGCTGGAGGAAGGCCAGAGAATAGCCCTCACAGGGTGGGAACTCCGGGTTGTTGCCACTCTTGCCCAGGCCTACCGTACTGTTTCTGGCCTTTTGATTTAGCAACCACTTTCATTGCCCAATGTCCTACTTACCTCCACTGTAGCCACCCTTGGGCTCAGTTTCACTTTGGGATTTCTAATCCTCAAAATGGGAAATCTTTGCTCATTCCCTTTTTCTACTTTAATTCCTCCCAAATACATCTTTATTTGTTATCATTCTCTCGGTGGATAATCATTTCCTTTGTTAACTTGTGCAGGCAGGCCTCTCTATTTATCTCCTTACTCAGTTCACATCCTCTCAATCAATTTCAAAGATATGTGTGTATACTTATCTCTTTGTTCTTTCCTCTCTCCTGCTTTGCCATTCATTCAACTATTCCCCATAAGGGTCCACGATTGGTCAGTCATTGGTGATACATACAACAGGGTATAAGACAGGCACAGTCCATGTCTTCATGGAAATTGCAGTTTACTGGGAGAACTGATAATGGTGATCAGTTACAATTGTGATGAGTGCTATGAAGATGATGTGTATCTCTGAGAGTCTAAAACAGGGGTCCTAGCCCAGTGTGGGAGCAATCAGACCCCAACCATCCAGTCTGTGGTATTTTGTTTTAGCAGCCCAAATAGACTAAGACACTGAATCATGAAAAGAAATTGGTGTCCACGTTTGCTCCATATGTTATTTAAAACATCAAGATTTTTTTATTAACATATAATGTATTATTTGTTTCAGGGGTACAGGTCTGTGATTCCTCAGTCTTACACAATTCACAGCACTCACCATAGCACATACCCTCCCCAATGTCTATCACCCAGCCACCCCATCCCTCCCACCCCCCACCACTCCAGCAACCCTCAGTTTGTTTCCTGAGATTAAGAGTCTCTTATGGTTTGTCTCCCTCTCAGGTTTCCTCTTGTTTCATTTTTCCCTCCCTTCTCCTATGATCCTCTGTCTTGTTTGTCAAATTCCTCATATCAGTGAGATCATATGATAATTGTCTTTCTCTGACTGACTTATTTCACTTAGCATAATACCCTGTAGTTCCACCCACGTCGTTGCAAATGGCAAGATTTCAATTTTTTGATGGCTGCATAATATTCCTGTGTGTGTGTGTGTGTGTGTGTGTGTGTGTGTGTGTGTGTGTGTGTATACCACATTGTCTTCATCCATTCATCTATTGATGGACATCTAGGCTCTTTCCATAGTTTGGCTATTGTGGACATTGCTGCTATAAACATTGGGGTTCACGTACCCCTTCGGATCACTACATTTGTATCTTTGGGGTAAATACCCTGTAGGGCAATTGTTAGGTTGTAGGGTAGCTCTATTTTCAACTTTTTGAGGAACCTACATACTGTTTTCCAGAGTGGCTGCACCAGTTTGCATTCCCACCACCAGTGTAGGAGGGTTCCACTTTCTCCGCATCCTCACCAACATCTGTCGTTTCCTGACTTGTTAATTTTAGCCATTCTGACTAGTGTGAGGTGGTATCTCATTGAGGTTTTGATTTGTATTTCCCTGATGCCGAGTGATGTTGAGCACTTTTTCATGTGTCTGTTGGCCATTTGGATGTCTTCTTTGCAGAAATGTCTGTTCATGTCTTCTGCCCATTTCTTGATTGGATTATTTGTTATTTGGGTGTTGAGTTTGAGAAGCCCTTTATAGATTTTGGATACTAGCCCTTTATCTGATATGTCATTTGCAAATATTTTCTCCCATTCTGTCAGTTATCTTTTGGTTTTGTGGACTGTTCCCTTTTCTGTGCAAAAGCTTTTTTATCCTGATGAAGTCCCAATAGTTTCTTTTTGCCTTTGTTTCCCTTACCTTTGGTGATGTTTCTAGGAAGAAGTTGCTGTGGCTGAGGTGGAAGAGGTTGCTGCCTGTGTTCTCCTCAAGGATTTTGATGGATTCCTCTCTCACATTGAGGTCTTTCAACCATTTTGAGTCTCTTTTGTGTGTGGTGTAAGGAAATGGTCCAGTTTCATTCTTCTGCATGTGGCTGTCCAATTTTCCCAACACCATTTGTTAAAGAGACTGTCTTTTTTCCATTGGACTGTTTTTCCTGCTTTGTTGAAGATTAGTTGACCCTGGAGTTGAGGGTCCATTTCTGGGCTCTCTATTCTGTTCCATTGATCTATATGTCTGTTTTTGTGCCAGTACCATACTGTCTTGATGATTACAGCTTTGTAATAGGCTTGAAGTCCGGAATTGTGATGCTCCCAGCTTTGCTTTTCTTTTTCAACATTTCTCTGGCTATTCGGGGTCTTTTCTGGTTCCATATAAATTTTAGGATTATTTGTTCCATTTCTTTGAAAAAAGTGGATGGTATTCTGATAGGGATTGCATTAAATGTGTAGATTGCTCTAGGTAGCATTGACATCTTCACAATATTTGTTCTTCCAATCCATGAGCATGGGATGTTTTTCCATTTCTTTGTGTCTTCCTCAATTTCTTTCATGAGTATTCTATAGTTTTCTGAGTACAGATCCTTTGCCTCTTTGGTTAGATTTATTCCTAGGTATCTTATGGTTTTGGGTGCAATTGTAAATGGGATCGACTCCTTAATTTCTCTCTCTTCTGTCTTGTTGTTGGTGTATAGAAATGCCACTGATTTCTGTGCATTGATTTTCTATCCTGCCACTTTACTGAATTCCTGTATGAGTTCTAGCAGTTTTGGGGTGGAGTCTTTTGGGTTTTCCACATAAAGTATCATATCATCTGCAAAGAGTGAGAGTTTGACTTCTTCTTTGCCAATTCGGATGCCTTTTATTTATTTATTTTGTTGTTGTTGTTGTTGTCTGACTGCTGAGGACTTCTAGTACTATGTTGAGTAGCAATGGTGATAGTGGACATCCCTGCCATGTTCCTGACCTTAGGGGAAAAGCTCTCAGGTTTTCTCCATTGAGAATGATATTCTCTGTAGGTTTTTCATAGATGGCTTTTATGATATTATGTACCCTCTATCCCTACATTGTGAACAGTTTTAATCAAGAAAGAATGCTGTACTTTGTCAAATGCTTTTTCGGCATCTATTGAGAGTATCATATGGTTCTTGTTCTTTCCTTTATTAATGTATTGTATCACATTGATTGATTTGCAGATGTGGAACCAACCTGGCAGCCTAGGAATAAATCCCACTTGGTCGAAAACATCAGGATCTTATATATCGTTATAAGTGTAAGAACAATCTAACTCAGTACTGTTTTTTTCATTATAATCACTTTAATGCTTTTTTGAATTTTCAAATATCAAAAATTTTATTTTTCTCCAACATTTGTGATGTCTTGCCTTTTTTTTTTTTTTTTTAGGCTTAGCCTCTTGTGCACACTAGTCTTAAATTCTTCCCATCTCTGTATGCTGCCTCTTTGCAAAACTCCTCCAATTAAGACAAGGAATCTATTTTTTCCTCTCCTTGAATCTGGGCTCAACCGTATGACTTTTTTTTTTGCCAGTGGGACACAAGTAAACTTGATATTAGCAGAGGCTTAAAAAGTGCTTGTACCTGGGGACTTGCCTTTTCTCTTTCTGTTTTTCAGAACTTGTGGGTAGAAACCAGGAATAACCTACTGGAGGATGGGAAATTACATGAAGCAAAAACAAGTCACCCCTTCTTCCAGAGATGAGGCATACTAGAACCACCTAGGTATAAATAAGGCCATTCTAGACCATCAGCCCCAGCTGAGTTACCATCTAACCGTAGAGATCCATCAAGCTGGCCCAGAATCATGAGCAAATGAAGTGACCTGTTATTTCAAGCTTCTAAGTTTGGGTATGGTTTCTTATACAACAACAGTCCTCCTGCCATGGTTCATTCGGCTTCATCTATGCTCAGGCCATGATACAAAGCCTGGCAACAAAGGGATCAGAATTGATGGAGTCTTCCTACAGGAGAAGCATCCCAAGATGGGAATGAAAAGACTAACAAGGACTGATTGCAGAGACCAAAGTGAACAGGAAGCTGAATGTCTTCTTAGAAAGGAAGTAAAAAACTAGAAGGAAAAAATGTCTCCTGGGAATAAAATTATTGAATATAATGTCCTTGGTAGAAAGTTTATTCTGATCTTAACCTTCATCAGATAGTAAAAAGAGCTTTTCAAAAGAAATCTCTTCAATATTCTGCATATAGAGTTTCAACATATGTCTGGCACATGGTGAGTAAACAGTAAACATTTGTGGAATAAATAAAACATCAATGGATATTTTTCATTATGGTATTTCAAGATTAGCATACTGCACAGTGCTATCTACTTTAAAATTATTTTATATTAGATTTCTTTGGGTCAGAAACATAATACCATCCTCGTGATATCTTTCTCCAAGAGAATACAAATTACCATATAAACTTTTTTGCCCCAGAGAACATTAATTGGACATGGAAAATGAGATAATCTTGTGAAAGCATCATGCACAGAATCTGGCAGGAAGTGAAAAGCTCACTGTAACTATAACACTTATTGAATGGCTTAGTGGTGCCAGGCACTGTTCTTTGTGCTGTGCCGTTATTAACATATTTATCCTTGCATCAGCCCTGTGAGTTGGTAGTATCTTTACTTTTCATTTTATAACTAAGGGAACTGAGACAAAAGGAAATTAATTAGTTATATAGATAATATATTGGAATAGGAATCTGAACCTAATCCGTCTGGATCCCAAGCCACCTCCATAAAACCGATCTTTTTTTAGCACTTTCGTATTTCAGGAATTTTGCTAAGGTTTCTCCAAAAAGAGTCAAATTCTTTAATTCTCATAATTTCACCCTGAAGTACTATGGCTATCTGCATTTTATAGTAAGTGCTCAAAATGTGCTGGATTTGTGTCCCTCTTTTCCCTTTTTCTCTCTGCTTTCAGTGTTGCCCCCTCTGCTCCTGGTTCTGCAGTGACTGAGAGAGTCTCCTGTCTCCCAGTGTGCCAGCTTCATTCTCCAGACACTCACCTGAGCTGCCTTTCCTCTGCTTCATCCAGTCTTCATCCAGTCTGCTGTTGAGCCCTTCTAGTGTAATTTTCAGTTCAGTTATTGTATTCTTCAGCTCTGGGACTTATGTTTGGTACTTTCTTACATTTTCTATCACTTTGTTGAAGTTCTTACTGTGTTCATTCATTAGTTTGGTGAGCAATTTTATGACCGTTACTCTGAACTCTTTATCTCTGTTTCCTTATTTCTGTTTCATCTTTTTTCTGGAGGTTTGTCTTGTACTTTCATTAAAACATATTCCCCCGTTTCCTCATTTTGCTTGACTCTCTGTGTTTCTATGTATTAGGTCTAACAGCCACCTCTTTCAGTCTTGAAAGAATGGCCTCATGTAGGAGAGATGAACCTTATCATTCAACCTTGCCCTAGCTCTTAGTAGTCTTTTGAATCTTTGTGATTATCTAAGCAGCCTCATTTATTTTTTATGGCTTCCAGTTGTGAGGGTGTCCCAAGACCTGTCAGTGTCCCAGACGGGGAGATCTCAGCACCTAGAATCAGACTGATTAGAAGCCAAAGCCTCGGTCAACAACTTTTAAAGTATGCAAATATACACAGTCCTGTAGGACCTGTGAGCATAAACCCTGCTGGGCACCAGAACCAGGTGATGTAGAGGTGTCCCCTGGCAGCAGCTACAAAAATCAGGAAATTGGACAAAGATGTAAGGTCCTTCCTGGAAGATGCCAGGGAGAAGGAGCAAGGCAGAGGGAAAGCACAAAGACTGAATCTGCTGGTCTCCTTGCCTGAGAGCACCTCTGTAGGCTCCTATACAGTGAGCTCAACCAGAAGCCTGCCCTTCAGGCCAAAGCTCCCAGACAACCAAATAGGCCTCTTTATCAGAAAAACAGGGCGTGTGTTTTAGTTGCTATCTGTGCAGGGCCCTGAGTGTGGTAGTCTGGCAAGAACTGTCTGACTGTTACAGTTTCAGGGGACCCAGGAATGCAAGTCTCCCTGACCACTAGAGCCAGGAGTTCAAAGGGTGCTCCCTGGGTTACAGCTGCAAAAACCAGGACACCAGACATAAAAACCAGGGCATCAGCTGTGTGTATAAAAGCCCCACTCCCACCCCACCCCAGAGAAACTGGCCTTGTGGAGCATTGCAGAGGGAGAGCATGAAGAAAGCACCCCCAGAATTAAAAAAAAAAAAAATTGCCTGACACATATTGGCTTTAAGGAACTACACCTGCCTGCACCTTATTCCCCAGAGAGTATCCTAACAGGCCTCTGCTCATCCGGTGGACACTTTAAGATTAGCAAGTGAATCTCCATCACATATAGACTGGGTGTTTTTCAAACTTCCACTTCTGCTTGGGGCCTGGGAGCGAGTGAGTCTGCACATGATCCCTTTAAGGGCAGTTTCTCTGTTTGCTACAGCCCTTTGGGTCTTGTGGACAAAAGCCCTATTGGTTTTCAAAGTCAGATATTTTGGGGTCTCATCTCTCAGGTGCAGATTGTAAAAGTTGAGGTGCCTGATGTGGGGTACCAACCTTTCATGCCTCAGAAAGCAGCTCTGGATTTGTAAGTTCTCTTCTGATTGTGAGTTGCTGTGCTGGGGCTGGGGTTTATGACGAGACCACGTCTCAGCCTCTCCTCCCCTTTTCTCATTTGTGGCTGAGAAGGAAACGTTTAGCAAGTTTTCAGGTCTTTTTCTGAGGGAATTTTTCCATGTGTAGCTATAGATTTGGTGAGTCTGCAGGAGGCAGGTTCAGGATCTTCCTAGTTTTCATCTTGGACCGCCTTCAGCTGGGTGGCATCCTGTGTGGTGCCTGGCACAGGCCTGATGCTTCGTGATATACCCCATTCCTTTTGGTAATAGGCTCAGCCAGGCCTAGCTGGGGTGTATTTCTGTAACATGGGAGGATCACACCCAAACTCATCAATCCTGGAAACAGCTGGTAACCATTACTATATGTATTCACTTCACAAATGAGTAAAGAGAGTCTGGCTTCAAGTCATTCCTTGACTTTTCAAGGTCACATAGCAAATCAGTGACTGAAGAGTCAATGAAAGTACAGACCTCTTGCCTCTGCTTTCCTTTTTCACTACATCATGCTCTTGATTATTATTTTTTAAAGTAGGTGTCTTCCTTCTTGTTTATAATTAAAGGCCGGAAGATTTTAATTAAAAAAATTAAAACACAGCACTCCATAAATACATCATTAGTAAGGTCAGTTCTTATACTCAGTTATTTGGAAGGAATTTAATTTTCAGAAAATAAGTAGATTTGGCAAAGAATATGCTCTTATATTGTGATGTATTCTTGAAGAGGACCTCTCCTTCTCTCCCCTGCTTAGCCTCCCCACCCCCAACTCTTAGGAAGCAAATGATTTTAAGTCAATGGGTCAGAAGCAATAACACCACCTTTTGGCAACATTAAAACAAATACGGATGTCTTGCAATATTTCTTGTCCAAAATGGGGAGCACTAATTTTGCTGATAAGATTTTTTTTTCAAATGACTTTTAAAACAGCATTCCCTATTAAAAAGTGTTGTCAGCTTTTCATATTAAAATAATCTCATGAGAAGGGCCCTTCAGTACTTTAAATGTTATTGCAATTAATATAATTTCCTTTTAATATTGAAGATCTGGCTCATAAAAATAAGATTTTATAAGACATGTTTCCCTTTGTGGCTATCTTGTGTTTACTTACCACAATAGAAAAAAAAACACAGAATTTTTGCAGATGTTCTTCTTAACATATTGAGGATTTTGATCCACACAGTGTTTTATAAACTATATGCTCCTTGGGGTGCCTGGGTGGCTCAGTCAGTTAAGTGTCCAACTCTTGATTTTGGTTCAGGTCATTAACTAGGGGTCCTGGGATGGAGTCCTCTTTCACAGGGAGTCTGCTTGAGATTCTCTCCCTCTCCCTCTGCCCCTTCCCGGCTCATGCTCTCTCTCTCAAATAACTAAATAAATAAATCTTTAAAAAAAACCTGTATGCTCCTTAAAAGCCTTTGGAAAGAAATTGAATGTATTTATTGTTTCTTTTACTTTAATACCACATCAAAACAAGTTTTGTAACATTCATAAATTTGGAATGATTTTAAGGAATCTGTACTTTATGATGATATGTTAATAGTTTTTATAAAATTTTACATGTAAATGTACATTTAATCATATAGTATCTCTGTGCAACTATACAATTAATTTATGTGTATTTGAATTCAACATAAAAAAACAATAATTATATGTGTATAGCTAGTGTGATGAATGCTTTTCAAATTCATAATTAATAGGTAGAAAATAATTCTGATTTTGGTTAAGCATACTTTCCCTGTGTGGTAAACTTTGATGTCATTTGTAATGAGAGGATTTCTAGTTCATACCTCTTGAAGTAGAAAAGATCAAATGCAAGGGAAGGAAGTAAATATAATGTCAGAGACTTTCTAAACTTTAGACTGTATAGGGAGTGGTAAGCAAATAGTGGTGTTTCAATTAATTTGAGGTTAAATAGGAAAAGATCATAGAAGAATAGTGGAAGAATAATGGAATTTTCAGAGACAGCACATATACAAATATGTATTATATAAAGATGGAAAGATAAAGATGGGAAATCTGTCTCATTAAACATTTTGAAATATATTTTATTTGAATTACTTTCAGGAGAAAGTTATTTTCTTGTACTATTCTAATTTAACATTTCTGTATCATGTTTGTTAGCTGAATTTCCTGTCAATGTTATTTTCTGGAAATAACTAGAGGAATCTATTGTGATGGTATGTTTTATATTATGGTTTATTTTAAGGATCCATGTTGACCTAATATTTTGATTCAGAAATAATAACTAGTTGAATCTAGTCCCACTGGTAGCCATAGTCTGAAACTTTATAGAGCAAATGAGTAGAGCAAGTTTTAACAAAGGGGGCTTGCTTATCACCCACTCAGACCCTACTCCAGCTAAAACATGCATAAGAAGAATACACAATAAACATCAAAAGTACCATGAACATAGAGTCGTTTTGCCTGAATGTTGCCCAGCTTACATGTTTTCCCACATAGAATATAAAATTTATTTTTCAAAGTTCCAGACAAGTGCACATAAAATGAGGTTTCTTCTATGTGTACCTTTATTAACTAATATGAAAAGTCAGTTCCCTTGCAAAGCAACATTAGAACATTTTACTACTGAGTAATTACTTGGGTTTCCTCCAATTGATTTTCTACATTTAGCAATTATGTTTTAAAAAAAAATCACAGATCTCATTATGCACCAGTCCTGCCCTCCATCTTCTCCATATTCCTTTTTGTCCAGAATGTTTATTTCAGCTTATAAAGACACTGTGAGTATTTGATTAATGCCAGTCCCCACACTGGAATAGGGACTAGGTTAGGTTTTGTTCACTATTCTAGGCCCAGGGCTTACCATAGTTCCTGTTTCATACCAAGTACTTAATAAATACTAGCTGAAGGAAAAGGGGGCCATGGAAACTGATGTTGCATGAAACAAAGTTCCTTCCTATATTATGTCTAATTATCTTCAGTGAATATGAAAGTCCTGGGATATTTGCTATTTCTTCTTAGCTTCTAAAAATGCCTCAGTTAAATGCCCAATCCCCACCTTTGGAAAGGAGAGATTGGTTGGGAAGCTCCTGATGCTGCTAAGTTCCATCAAATATCTGGCTGAAAAAATTGCTGTGGTCTTCCACAGGTACACTGGGATAACTTAACTCTCAGATTTATTAATTTACTCTTGGATTTCCACTCAATAAATATTTAAGAAGGATATTATGGCAAACATTAGAATAGAGGGTAATGGAATTCTAACTATCTACCCAGGTCTTCTTTCTCAACTAGCAATATTGCAGAATGCAATTGTGCATTGAACTCATAGGGCAATTTCCTTACTCAAGAGCTTGCTCAACTGAGAGAACAGTTTCCTTTCCAGAAAGGGTGGGTTAAAGAGTTAATATGCAGCTTAGCTGGCCAGCAGAGGTTCTTTCCTCTATAGGGGGATGGAGCCCAAATTGAAAAATAACCCCGCCATCCCTACCCATTCTTTCCCATATGGAAACTTAACATGAAGCCCTGTTCAAACCAGCTTACATAGAAAACAATGTATGTATCCATTTCCTATTGCACAGTTAGCCAAGCAAGTTAAGCGCTGTGCCCTAAGAGGCAAGGTTTATGTTACCAATGCCAGCCCTAAGTAGGAGGATTCAAAGCTGGAAGGCTGTTTAAGTGGCTGGTGGGAGAGTTCCTCCTTCCTGCCAAAGGTGAATGCCAACATCACAAACAGACTATACAGCATGCTTGAGAGACGGAGAAGGCTTAAGGAGCACTTCCCCACACATTCTGCAGGTCTAGAGATGAAAGAGTTGCTAGAGTTAATGGAGGGCATAAAACCAAAATAGAATGTGAACACTTCAGTAATATGAAAGGAACACACATCTGGCAGTAAGAGAGACAGACAAAGAGAGAGAGAAGAAATTGACAGAAGATACAAAGAAAAGCCATTCTGTACCACTGGAAAGACATCCGTTGAAAGGGTTCATCCTTTGAAAAGATAATCTAATACTTTTTGGAGAATTCTAAAACAATCAGATGCATTGCTAATAATGAAAGATGCAAGGAAATCTACTGGTCCTGTGAGGAAACAAGGATTTATGAAAGCTGATGACATCTGAAAGGGTCTGAAAGACCCCTTGGGTAGTTGGGAGCTGCCTTCTTCAAGCATATCTTTGAGAGATGGGAATAAGGCCACGGGAAAAAGGCAGTTCAGAATGTGATAGATAGACTCGTATACAAGCCCTGTTCTATCAATTGCTAGATAAAACCTTGAATAATGTGCTTGTCTAAGTGTCTCAGGTTTTTTTATGAAGGTGCTAATCAATGTTCTTTATGAAATTGTAAGAATTATATGAAATAATGGGTATATCCCAGGAGCTTCAAAGTGTGACTACCATGTTAACATGTTATTTCTATCCTTCCGAGATTTCTCAAAGTTCATGTGGGGATGAATGATATTCTCATGAGAGAATGTGGAGGTATATTTAAGATGTATATAATTTTGGGGTAGGAAATTAAAAGGTTTCAGTCATAGCTAGAGTTTGCACTGCCTCTTCCTACTGACAGTTGAATCTTTCAGAGGAGCTAAAAAATGGAGCTCTGTACTGCATATAATATGAGTGAGTGAAATTTTTCTGATGGGCTCTCACCTTTTAGTTAGATATGGAGTTAAGTCTCTAGTATCGTCTAGAAAGACCAGCTTTCGTTCAAGGGTGTGGATTCCAAGGAATGGGGATCACTGAGGGCCATCTTAGAAGCTACTTACCACAGCAGCCAAATTGTTTTAACATGTCCATGTAGATAGTTGGAATTACTGCCATTTTCAGGAAGGACTCTGTATTATCACTGCGAATATAGTGTTGCCTTGAACTAACCATGATTTATACTTCCTGGAATGAATGCATTATTTAATACATTTGTAAACTTGACCTTAAAATTTACTTTTCCTGACCTTTTATTTTTGTGTGTGTACTGATTTTCTACTTTTTTTTAAGATAGATTTATTTATTTTATTCTATTTTATTTTATTTTTTTGATTTATTTATTTTAGAGAGGGAGAGAGCACAAGTGGGGGGAGGAGCAGAGGGAGAGAGAGAGAGAGAGAGAACAAGAGAGAGAAGCAGACTCCCGGCTGAGTGTGGAGCCTGATGTGGAGCTTGATCTCACCACTTTGAGATCATGACCTGAGCCCAAAACAAGAGTCAGACACAACCGACTGAGCCACCCAGGCACCCTTACTTTTCTACTTTTTAATAGCATTTCATTTTTACCAATTCTTTGTTATCACTCCCCTTCTTCTCCATGGAACAGGGGCCTGTAAAAGTGTTTGAGAACTACTGGCAAAAAAATTGGATAGGGAATTTAACTGTATTTCATTTAGAGGCCAAAATAGTAAACTATAGTTGACAGATTGAACTCCAAAAGTCATTTCCTTGAAAGTACACTTGAAAATATACTTAGTCAACACTAGGGTAAAGTTGCTTCTTTCCCAGTTCTAAAATTTTCTGAGTATGATCAAGGAACTTATTAGAACAAGGACAATTTCCTGGTTTTTCCTATAGGTAAAATTTAAAAGAGACAGAATAAAAATCAAAATATGTAGCTGAAAGGGAATCTTGGAGATGATTTACTCACTCTCATTTTGTAGAAACCCCTTACAAGCCTCAGTTTCAAAGCTCTAGCAGTCTAAAGCCAAACTCATGATCTTCCTTGAGAACATGTTCTATTTCAGTCAGTGGTGATATGCAAGCCCCCAAATTGCAAGTCCCTGCTGATGCTCTCATCTACCACATCCAGTCTATCATGAAATCCTACTGATTTTATTTTTCAAGTGAAGTATATTCTGAATCCATTTGTTTTTCTCTCTTCCTACTGATCCAAATGGCCATGATCTACATTCTAGATTCCTGTAATAGTTTCTTCCCTGATTCTGCTCTTGTATCTTCCTAATCCATTCTCCACGGATTTGGCACAGTAATTCTTTTAAAATGCAAATGTGATCACACCAGTTCAATTTCTTCAGATTGCTATTAACATTGAGACCAAAATCACTAACAACTCCTAGTAGATCCTACACGATATTACAGGTATGCTTTTTGATACCTGGAATCTCTCTTCCTCTTATCTAGGGGCTTAGAATTCCTTATTTAAACTACTCTGTGAGGGTGCCTGGGTGGCTGAGTCAGTTAAGCATCTGCCTTCAGCTCCGTCATGATCCCAGTGTCCTGGGATGGAGCCCCATATTGGGCTCCCTGCTCGGTGGGGAGTCTGCTTCTCCATCTCCCTCTCCCTCTTCCTCTTCCTCTGCTCCTCCCCCTGCTTCTGCTTGCTCTCATTCTCTGTCAAATAAATAAAATCTTTAAAAATAGAAAAAATAAGTAAACTACTCTGCCTCAAGGCTTTCCCTTACCCTTTTCCTTGCCTGGACCAATCTTCCCTGTTCCTGACCCTACTACCCTGTTATTTCATTTCTCAGGTTAGATGTTGCTTTCTCCAGAAAGCATTCTTTAGCCTCTCTGGTGGAGTCAAGCTCTCCTACGTCCTAATGCATTTTTCACATTTTGTAATTACATTTTTATTTGTGTGATTATCTGATTATCACTGGTGAGTTCCCCACCAGATTGTGTCACAAGAGTGAGGACAATAAATACTTCGTATGCCATATTCTTTCATTATCTGGCACAGAATTGGAGATTTAAAAACACTTATTGTGGACGAAGTCTGAATGAATTAGTTGGGTTTTAGACTCAGGCCCTTGCCCTCGGGTCCATTGATTTCAGGAGGGTATGGAATTCTAGCTTATTTTGGACAAAGTCTGAATGAATTAGTTGGGTTTTAGACTCAGGTCCTTACCCTCGGGTCCATTGATTTCAACCACATTTTGCTGCCTTTTCCTCTCTTGTTCAATAAATAATTCTTTTTTTAAGATTTTATTTATTTATTTGACAGAGAGAGAGAGTCAGAGCAGGAACACAAGCAGAGGGAGTGGGAGAGGGAGAAGCAGGCTTCCCGCTGAGCAGGGAGCCTGATGTGGGGCTCGATCCTAGGACCCTGGTATCATGACCTGAGCCAAAGGCAGACGCCCAACAACTGAGCCACCCAGGCGCCCCAATAATTCTGTCTTTTAACTGAAAACAAAGGAACATGAGAATCTGAACTTAACAGAGAATTTATAAAAGGGGAGGCGAATACTTGAAATAAACATAATTAATCAGATTATTCATAATGGAATTGTGTGAATAGAAAAACCAAGCACATACAAGTCTCAGTGCTAAAAAATATAGAAAGACATAGAGGCAACAAGGGAAAAATTAAGGATTTTTCACCATTATCATGATAAAATAAGAGCAGAGGCTATGTTTATGTATGTTGCAAGTTGGTCCAGTGAATAAAGTAAATTAGGAGGACACAGGGGCAGAAAAAAAGCATCTGTCACTCTACTATTGCTAGCATACATAAAGATAGATGAGCCAAACCATAGCTTCTTTCCAACTCTGAAATGTAGTTCACAGACTTGCTATTTTTCTGTAGCTAGTTCTTAAAAACCACAGAAAAACTGATCTGTTGATATTTGGTTATAGTATTTTTCCCCTAAAAAAAGATTTGCTTAAAATGAGGGAAAAAATTTCAATGACCCACTAACCTAGTTAGATTATCAGAGTCAACATTTAGCCACAAAATGATTCCCTGTGATTTACAACGGCCTCTGAGTAAATAGTCTAAAATTTTTGATGGTAGCTTTTCAAAATCACAATATGTGTTGCAAATGATAAGTCTTACTTTGAAAGTTATAAAGGAGATGCTTGGAATTCTGCTGTTCCCTGTGGAAGAAGCAAATAGAAGACTGCTAAAAAAAAATACTGAAGCATCTGGGAAGAATGGGCTCTAAGCCCTCTCTCAGGAAATGATCATGCTTTATATCCCACACCTGGGTGGAGTTTTGCGATTTTACTACATCCTGAGTAGGACTGTGTTATTTTAAAACTGACAAATGAAAGACTCCCCTAGACCATATGTGATTGTGTAATACTTATTAAGGAGGGCTACTTTAACATCAAGAAATTGCCATTACACAAGTATTTACAGGTAACAATTCAATACTTTTTGGATTTGATGCAGATGTAAAGTCAAGAAATAGAATGTAAAAAATACTTATATTTGGAGAAAAGAAAAATCAATTCTAGAAAGGAAAGAGGCAAGAGAAAGAAAGATTCTTGTAACTATTTTTGCTTCATATAAAAATCTTTGCTATTTATATATGCTAGGTGAAAATTTCTCAAAATAATGACATACTCGCATCTGTTAATTTCTATAGAAAATGCCTCACTTGAGTTTTATCCTAAACTCATGTGCACGTTGTATCTGGTTGTTCAACTTCAAGTAAGCAGAGTATATTAAATCAGTAATTATATTTTAACCTCAAAAATCAATAATTAGGAAGAAAATTCCTCTTTCTGTTATTTTATATTACATGACAATCCTTCAAGAAATAGTTTACTTGTGATATGTGTCAGTGACACCATTGAAATATAAGCCAGTAACTTTCATGACAAGTTATTTCCATTTTTTGTGTTTTAGTTTCTTAATCCATAAAATAAGGATAATAATTAATTATCTCATAGGGTTATTGTGAGGATTTAAAGTATACATATATGCCTATTTTAAGTACTTTATATAACTAAGTATTATAATAAGCAGCAAAATTAAACTCTAAAGGAAAACTAAAGAAGTAGGTAATTAAGCATACCTCAAACACACACAAAGAAACTCAATTTCCAGGTCTCCCCACCTTTTTGTTAGAGGAGAAGTAAAAACATTTTTGACTTTCAAACGTCCATTTTAGAGGTATTTTACTTTATTAGTGACTATATGTTAAATAAAAAGAAACCACAATAAACCTCCCAATGTCAGGGTTTAAATTTGGTTTGGATTTCATAAGTAACTCAGTGGAATGTTTTTCTACCTACAGACCCCCATTTTCTAAGGCTTTATGAAGCAAAGCTTGGACATCCTCTGTCCCCACTCTCCCAGCACAGCAAAAGTGTTAAAGCTTATAGATGAAGTAAAGAAAACATAACAGATGAAAAAGTATATACACTTTCTATAACTGGGAAATTTTTATGGCATAGAAAATAGTATTGTTTCAGTAAGGTGAGGGTTTGACTTTTAACTACAGATTTGCAGAGAAACCTTAAAAAGTCATTAGATACTGATTTTGTGATACATAAATTAATTGATAAGAATCCTGAAATACCTCTTAGAGATGCTTTGTCTGAATGTCAAATTATAAATATAAGATTTTTAAAACTATCAAGTTATTATGCAAAGAGGGCAATCTTTTGACAAGGTGTAAAGCCAATGGAGTTTAACAGAACAAAATTAGAAACATTCTCCTTTTGCTTAGCTCTCCAAGGCATAGATTAATTTTTTTTTTGGCTCAGGTTTATACATAATAGCTTGCTTTGAGCAATATTAATATGTGTGAAGAACTAGAGAATTTCTTCTTCCTTTGAAATTCACATTACTAAATATAGGCTGTGGCCAGTTGGTAATATGCAGTCTCTAGCACTTGACACAATCCTGCTTTGTCTAGAGTAAAAATACATTATGAATAAGTGAATGAATAATTTTCAGAAATTCAACACTAGTATATATGACAAATTCCCATCCTTGAAAAAAGATGCTATTTATATTAAATGTTGAGATCTTTCTCTTAGCCTATTTTTTAGAGTTCACAAGAGGTGTAATTCCAGACAACAGGTCAGAATTTAGAAAACATGGTTTCTCTGTTAAAGGAACACAGCATAACGAAAGTAGATATGCCTTGCTTTATGGAAATTACCCTGACCCAGCATGTTGTGGATAAAAAGAACAATGAGATAGATGATTAAACCAGTAAAACATCAGCCCATCTGACCTCGTTCTCCTTTGCAATGGGCATTTTTCAAAGCTGGGCACATTTTTCTGCTTCTCCATCTGCCTGGTCTTCCTGATTTAGTGATGTGTTTGACTCTCTCCATTCACAAGCCTGATTCATTTCCTGGCTTTTAAACTCTTTCCTGGCATAGTGCCCTCTTGGGCTGCCATCTCAGAAGTAGATTCTCGTCCTTCTTTGGGTTTATTCCAAAATCAACTATATTCAACTCAGAACTTTTATGTGGAGTTTTGACCAACCAAGGTCCAGATCTATTTTCTTATAGTGCTACCACAGATAAAATAACCAAACAAAAGCAACATACCTCATTTGGTCTTCTTTACTTTATACCTTTTTTTTTAATGAGGTATAATTGACATATACCATTATATGAATATACGGTATACAACATAATGATTTGATATTTGTATACATTGTAAAATGATGACCACAATAAGTCTAGTTAACATCTGTCAACTTAGATAGTTACAAAATGTTTTTTTCTTGTTCTTGTGATGAGAACCTTAAAGATCTACTCTCCTAGCAACTTTCATTGTTATTAATTATAGTCACCATGGTGTACATTACATCCCCATGATTTATTTATTTTGTAACTGAAAGTTTGCACCTTTTGACCCCCTTCACCCATTTTCCCCATTCCCCCACTTTCCACCTCTGGCAGCCACTAATCTCTTTTCTGTGTCTATAAGCTTTTATTTTTGTTTTAGATTCCACATGTAAGTGAGATCATATGGTATTTGTCTTTCTCTGTCTGACTTATTTCCCTTAGCATAATGCCCTTGAGGTCTATCCATGTTGTTGTGATGGCAACATTTCATCCTTCTTATAATGACTAAATAGTATTCCACCCCCCCCACACCCCCCATATTATCTTTATCCATTCATCCGTTCATGGACACTTAGGTTGTTTCCATCTTTGCTATTGTTAGTAAGGCTGCAATGAATATATGGGTGCATATATCTTTTTGAGTTATTGATTTTTTTTCTTTGGATAAATACCCAGAAGTGGAATTGCTGGATCATGTAGTAGTTCTATTTTTAACTTTTTTAGGAACCTCCATAATAGTCGCTGCACCAATTTATATTCCTATAAACAGTCCACAAGTTTTCCCTTTTCTCCACAGCCTCACCAATACTTGTAATTTCTTGTCTTTTTGATAAGGTAAGGTGATATCTCATTGTGGTTTAGATTTGCATTTCCCTGATGATTAGTGCTATTGAGCATCTTTTCATGTACCTGTTGGCTATCTGTATGTCTTCTTTGGAAAACTGCCTATTCAGATCTCCTGCCCATTTTTTAAATTGCTTGTTTGTATTTTTTTGCTATTGAGTTGTGTAAGTTCTTTATACATTTTGGGTGTTAGCTCCTTATCAGATATATGATTTGCAAATATTTTCTTCCATTCAGTATGTTGCCTTTTCACTTTGTTGATGGTTTCCACTGCTGTGCTGATTTACTTTGTACTTTAAACATCAGTTTTTAGATTATTTTATTGACCTGTAGGAAAAACACAATTGATAATGTCAACTAAGAATTCTGTAACGATGGGAAAGCAAGGTAGGAACATTAATGTGAGCGTCATGAGGCACTGTTGCATTTAGTGAGCAATCATAAGTCATACATCCTGGGTTTCCTCTCTGTATCTTCCAGTAAATTCTAAATTGATTCAGAGAATTACTGGATATCTCTATTCCTTATTTCTCTCTCTTGCATAAGTGTGGAAAAAATTATGGTCACTATCATGTTTGGTAAAATAGCTATCTAGATGCTTTGTTCTTATTTTTTTAATCCATCAGTATGAAGATTCACTCACTATCCCCTTAAAATATCTGAGTGTTTAATGATTCATTTGATTAAGGAGTACAAGTAGCAATATTAATTGCAACTATCCTATGCATCTCAATTTACATTAAAAATTAATACTTGATTTCAAGCTACGAAGCACCTAGAAGGTCTCAGAGGAATGAATTATTTTTGCCTCTTGTTTTTAGTTGGAATATAGTGACACAACAAAGTATATCCTCAAGTCATGAGAAATGTTCATGTTTATTTTCTAGTAGAAAGATTTATTTTAGAATAGTTAGGTTAAAGTTTGATCTCGTTGTAGGAACAATACAGTTGCATATACTTCTTTGTGCTAATGACTAAAAGAGCATACTGTCACCGTATTATTATTTTCTCCTAACACACAATGTAAACTTGTGTCCATATGATTTTGACCTCATGGTCATGATTTTTGTTTTTATGTAGGTCTTCTGTGCCTCAGGAGAAAAATTCTCACTCCAAGACTACTGGCGTTAACCAACTGCTCTTCAAATTTGAGGTCTGGGTTAAAAGAGGAGAATATGGATGACATATAATCTGGAATGTGTAACATATTCTTCAGATAAGCATAATAGTACATGGAAGGACCCTGAGTAAAATTACACTTCATAATCTGTAAGAACACACTGCCATTTTTAAAAATGATCCCAAGTTTCATTTTAAGGGTGGTGTGCCCCACAATACAGGTTACACATAGTATGGTAGTGACAACATGTGCAGTAGCATGGTTCCCAAACCTGGCTCATGGTTGAAATGTCTCGGCATAGCCCCTGCAACCACTACAATCAGAAGTTCTAGGATATGTCCTGAGAATCCTATTTTAAAAATCTCTCTAGTATGGGAGCTCCCACTGCAATAGCCAGAAGAGACCTGATGTCAGAGATACTAAGGTCTAAATTTGTTGAGTCTCACTTTTCTCATCATTGAAAAGGGGGAAATGATAACCTGCTATATAGATTAGAGTAAATCATATGTAAAACACCTGTCAAAAATTGATACTCAGAAGATAACCACTATTTTAAAAATTGATAATAGATCTTATAAAGATGAACTTTAGTCAGGTGAACAGGATTTGTCAAGTAGGACTAAAGAAGAGTTCAGAAGCTAAGGGTTAAGAAATAATATAATAACAAAAGAGAATGGTGCATGAGGAAGCAGATGAGTAATTCAAAGTGATGGGGGAAGCAACAAAGTGGGCAGGCAGGAATAGTGAAGGTCAGAGCCATGAAGAGAATGAGAACCAAATTGTCAAATAATGTTGAAGGATCAGATTGGAGAGACAACCAATCCAAAATCTAGGGAGAAAGCCCCTGAACTCTTGGCCAAGAACCAGTGCAGAGAGACTGGCAACAGAGATCAAAATCCAAGGAGAACCAGCCACCTCCATGAGTGTGGCACACAGTCCAGCACTAGGTTACTGTTGGAGCAGCTTTCCTAGATTTAGGGGATAGGATCAGGCAGTGGGGAGCTCATAATTATGGATCATGGGTGAGCACGGGCAGTTCTGGACCACGGTGTCTGAGGTGAGGTGACAGTTCTCCCCCATTTGCTTCCCATTCTGTGGATATGAAGAAACTGGGCAAAAGAACAGGGCAGTTGAAATTCTTTTCATATTTGAAAAGAACATGAAGAAATAGATGGGCCTTTCATAACAATAATATGATACCACGTTTTCACTAAATAGCATAGCAAGGTTTTTTCAGTGCAATGGTTGGAAAAGTGGGTGGCTTTGGATCTGAGAGAGAAAGGCAAAAACTTGCCTTGTGAGGAAAGCATGAACTGAGACTTGGAGGTAGGAATGGCAGCGTCATTTCAGAGAGAAAATTGGTCAACCAGCAGTTACTAGTAGATGGGAAGTGAGGAAATGATTGAAAATAGAACAATCAGAGTATTATTGCTATCCTGATTTAGGTGTCTGAAATTTTACTACCTGGTCCAGATCATAGGACTATTATATATTAAAAAATGTTTTTGTATTCTTTCTATTATTTTTCTGGTAAAGACATTTTTTTGAGGCTTATTACATTATTCATATGATTTTAACCCTGCTATTTAATTGTGTTTCATTGTTGTTTACTCAAAATGTTTAGCAATGCCATTTGGATATTTGGTTGGGGCATGACCATTTAAATGCCTTCATAGAGTTTAGGAACTCTTAGAGATCTGATTCTCTATTACTATATATCAACTATATTCATATGCTCCCACATCCCACATTAAACATTATTTATGTTAAATTGATTTTCAGTGCAGCTGAATAGTTTGATATAATGCACTATTTTGTATACATTTTATTATCAATTAATAATTTCAATGTATAATTTAATTTTCATATTTTTAGCCAATAATCTTTTTAAGGGTCTTTAAAATCTAGCAAGCCCAAGATGCTGTGCTTTTAAATATTTATGGAAAAATAATTAGTGTAGGATATTTTATACATGTAGGATAACCTCTTAGGAAAAATGTCTTAAGATTCATTATAAAGGAGTATGAGAGAATGTTTGTTGATCTATTAAATATCCCATTTCTCAAAATAATAGGATTCAGTGATTAGTTTTTGGTATGTTTTAGATTTATGTGGCTTCTCCTCGAAAATATCTTATAAACTTCTTGAAGGCATCCCTTCCTTCTTAAACCACATTTTATCCTTAGGATCAGCCCAGTGACTTCTGCTTAGTAAGAGTTTTTAGATTAATTGTTCCTTCAGATCTAACCATTTCCTTTTTTAAAAAACAAATTTGCTAAACTTTTGCTTAATATTGTAAGTAAAGTTCTTATATTGGTGCCAGTTGGCAGAAATCATGGAAACATGTCACTAATGGATTGATTGTGTAATATCTTAAGAATTTACTGCTGATTTTCTATGTTCTGACCAACAAAAAAAAATGAAAAGGTCGACATATGGATTTTTGTATTAAAAATACCTCAAAGTTTACATCTTTGCGTATATGACTGAGTTTAATGCCAGCACTGAACTCAATATGTAAGTAGAAACGGAACATCTGCCAATTCATAGATTTGCTAATAAGGTTCTGTTACAAATTAGCTGGTTCGTTTGTACATATTTTCTAGTATGAAGACAGTTTATCTTAAAAACATGGTAAAACACAACCTCTATATATAGATATATATAAATTTTATGCCAGATCTAATCTCATCTACTTTTTCTTTTCAACTGGCAAATAGGCTATATAAATCAATTGGTGGTGTCAGGCTCTGTGCCACATCTGAGCCCGAGAATTACTTTCGAGCTGCCATTTGGGTGGAGGTGTGAAAACAAACCAGTTCACAGCTTGTCCATTGTGAAAAGGCCATAGGGACCACTCATTTCATGGTTTTGGGCAGACCTGGAAAATTACCAAGGCTACAACATTGCCCCTTCCTTACAGAAGGATACAAATGAAGAGATCCAGTTTATCAAATAGTGGAAGAGATGGAATGGGCAAACAGGGCATAAATGTCCTAAATCATTGTTATGTAGTGGAACTGATTTTCATGTTGAAATAGAATTCTTTTTCTGTAATTAGTTTATTGTCGTTGTTGTTACACTGTTTTAAAGGGAAATTGTATTACCTGCTCGAATGTCGCCCATTTGGAAAAACATAGAAAATACGCTATAGATATCATTTATATACACCACTAAGAGAGATCAATTAAAAATTGTATTCTATTATATGGCATTTAGGAGCAAGAGAACAATAAAATCATTTAACAGTTTTTGAATCGGCAAAAACATAATGTGAAAAAACAAGTAAACACTTCTAGCCAGCTTAGTTCATTAGTGATTCTTATATGTCTTTATGCCTGACAAAGAAACACAAGCAAATGAATATTATAAAGGATGAAATATACCATTTTTTAATTTTTTTAAGATTTTACTTATTTGAGATAGAGAGCACAAGAAGGGGGGACGTGCAGAGGGAGAGGGAGACGCAGGATCCCCACTGAGCAGGGAGACAGACAGGGAGCTCCATCGCAGGACCAACGGCAGATGCTTAACCGACAGAACCACTCAGGTGCCCCTGAAATACACCATTTTAATCATAGCTTCCCAGGTATTTCTTTAGTAGGTTTTAGTTACATCTAAATGCTTCTAAATAGAAACAACAGAACTCATTAGATTTTTGCCTGAGTATATGCAAGAAGATATCTTTTTTTTTATTCCATGGAAAAAAGGAAAAGAATGAAATAAAAAATGCAAAGAGAAGCAGGAGAAAAGGCATCTGTGTGGTCTGATAGAATAATGTGATATAGAGGCCTGTAGAGAGATCCCCATGGACTTGAGAAAGTGCTGGAACTCCTGCAAAGAGCTTAGTCTAAGTAAAATAAAGACATTCCCAGATAAGGAGGCCATAGAGTAGGGTCCCAAAGTATATTTGTTGAGCTTAATTGAATAGCTTATGATATATTTGAATATCTGGTTCTTTTTTTTTTTTTTTTTTTTAAGGCACAGTTAGAGAACTCTGTAGCTGCTGCTCTCCTTCCCCAAAGCTGCTGCCATGGAAACTACCCCTTCACTTCTTTTTTTTTTTTTTTTTAAAGATTTTATTTATTTATTTGAGAGAGAGAGAATGAGAGATAGAGAGCACGAGAGGGAAGAGGGTCAGACGGAGAAGCAGACTCCCCGCTGAGCAGGGAGCCAGATGTGGGACTCGATCCTGGGACTCCAGGATCGTGACCTGAGCCGAAGGCAGTCGCTTAACCAACTGAGCCACCCAGGCGCCCTACCCCTTCACTTCTAAGTAAGGATGACTGTTTTAGTCTCAAGTACTTAGTGAAATCTTTTGACCATTTTCAACATGGTGGCTTTTCTTTCCTTAAGATTAAAGCCAAACCCTGATGCAAGAAGTCCTGTGATGAGAACCAAATGTTCATCAGCTACCCAGAATCAACGTTGAATTCTTCTGAGCAAAGGGGAAAGAATTTAAAACTAAGGATTGAAGAATTTTGCTAGACCAACCCGTTATGGTTATTTATTTGTGTGTGGGTGCTCTGCCTGGTTGAAGGGAGGATTTCCTCTAGCTGCAAGTTGGAATTTTCTAGCAGTAGGCTGGAAAGATTGATAGTGAAGGTAATCTACATTGAAATTTTTCTTGGTACTTACTTTCCAAAAGAAACTTTTCAGTGAAGGCTTTCTAGTTTCTCCACTTCTTCCTTAAGAAAACTTAATTCAGGTCTGAGAAATTTTTGTTAAATGGAGATAAAAATACTCAACCTTTCAGTGTAGCTATGAAGATCAAGTAAAATAGTGTTTTTAGATGAACACAATCATCACGATAATAACACTAAGAATAACTGTTCTGGGCCAAATTGTATTCCTCTCAAAATTCATATTTTGAAGGCCTAATCCCCACTGCTTTAGAGTGTCTGTATTTGGAGATAGGGATGGGGTAACTGGGTGATGGGCATTAAGGAGAGTATGTGATGTGATGAGCACTGGGTATTATATGCTACTAATGAATCATTGAACACTACATCAAAAACTAATGATGTGCTATATACTGGCTAACTGAAGTTAAATAAATAAAAGAAAAGAATCTTTGTATATTCAGTGAACACAGGAAAAAAAAAAGATAGGGCCTTTAAAGAGGTGATTAAGTTGGGAAATGCAGCCATTACGGTGGGCCCTAATCCTACCTGTTTAGAGTCCTTATAAAAAGAGGAAATTTGGACTCAATAGAGAAGCACCAAGCATGATCCAGCACAGAGGAAACACCATGTGAGGACACTGAGAGAAGACAGCCACTGCAAACCAAACAGAGAGGCCTCAGAAAAAATCAAACACACTGACCCCTTTATCTTGGTCATTCCATCTCCACAACAGTGAGAAAATACATGTCTGTGGTTTAAGGCACCCAGTCCGTGGTATTTTGTTATGGCAGCCCTAGCCAGTTAATACAGTAACTAACACAGACTGAGAACTTACTATGGTTTTTATCATTAGTAATATTTCTTGGGAGAATTGCTGAACTAATCTGGAGAATGGATGAGGAGGAGGAAGAGAGCATACTTCCACCTTTGCCTTTAACTTCCCAGAAGACTAGTTGCAGTTTAGGCAATTTATTCTATCAGTATTTTTATTGCAAGAACAAAGAGAAACCATCTCTGACAGTAACTGACAGGGCCTTTCACAGTTTGTTATGTTACTTAGTTCTGAATGGAATTGACTTAATTATCAAATCAAATCTGCATAATTTATTAAAGTTGTATTCACCATTCTCCCTGTGGAAATGTAAATACACAAGGGTAGTTCAGATTTTTCTTTTCCTTTAAATACTGTGATATTTTGAGTACGGGATGAGTGAAAGTGAGCATCCATTCCATAGGATATATTTGTTTGCTGTATTCTTGCAAGGCATCCTTTATATTGGCCCAACTTGGAAGGTTTACCCTCTTTGCTCCCTGTTTAAGTATAGGTATAGTCAGTTTTACTTCCTCTCATTTTAATATAAATTTCTCTGTAGTAATGAATATAGATATGTTTATTCTTCCCTTCTTGACAATCAGAAAGAAGTCTGAATCCCAATTTAAAATGCAAATTTAGTCAAAAATTGGGGGAACCCACTAAATACATGGGAAATGGTATTATGGTGCTCTAAGAATGCCATTACAATTTCTGTTGGTTGGGGCGCCTGGGTGGCTCAGTGGGTTAAGCGTCTGCCTTCGGCTCAGGTCATGATCCCAGGGTCCTGGGATCTAGCTCCAAGTCAGGCTCTCTGCTCATTAGGGAGCCTGCTTCTCCCTCTCCCTCTGCCACTCCTCCTGCTGGTGCTCTCTCTCTCTCTCTCTCTCTCTGTCAAATAAATAAATAAAATCTTTAAAAAAATAAAATTTCTATTAGTTAAGATTTATGTGTGGGTATATATATTACATATGCATATATATGTATATCAATTACATATTAGAGATAAGCTATACTGGATGTTTATCTGTTATCTATTTTCTATTGTATCCATTTTAGCATAGGACATAGATATAGATTAGGTAATGATTAACGCTAAGAAAATTAATTAAAATGAGAATTCCTTCAATGAGGTCACACACATCTAAAGTCGTAGGTACCAACCTACATGTTGTTTTCAGTGTTGATCTTTTCCTTTAAAGACCAAGTAACATTACCATTTACTTTTTAGGCTGTTTTTTGACTAATATCTTGGCTCACTTACCTAAAAGAGAAAAGAGCATTTGAGAAGACCCATTCAAAGGCACATTGACTACAAACTGTGGTAATGCTAGAGTTCCTTAAAAAATCAAGTATGTAAGGTTTAGTTGATACAAGTGACTAATGCCTAGGGACATCTTAAATTTGCAGTATGTGTACACCAGTTTATCTGAACTTTAATTTAATAAGGCATACTTTGTAACCAGCTTGTTTTGGCTGCTGTTAGTTTCTTCATGACCCTTCTAGTTTTTTTCCATGGTCTATTAGTTTTTTTATGTTTGTTAAGACACATGTTTAATCTCAAAATTACATCATTTAAACCAAAGAACAGACATCTTTCATAGAATATTCTAATACTACTAAAATTGTGGTAATTTTGTGTTGTCTTTGCTGTGTACTTTAAAATAAATTTTGAAAGGCCCTTAAATTCATTTTCCCCCTACCCCTGCATATTTACTATTTTAAAATCAGCTACTGTTGCTTATATACCTGGGTAGGAGAGTAATTTTTGTGTGTTAAAGAGCAGAAGAAACATTTAAATATTTTTGGTTTAGGATTGGAATAAACTACTTGGAAATATAAATCAGTATAAACAAATATTTTAAGATCTCCTAGGTACTTAATGCATAATAGAATTATAGTAGTGTTTGTTGGATGAATAAATGAACAATGATTTTAAATGTAGCCATCATAATTTAGACAAATCCCAATTTTTAGTTTATCACTTTTCAAGGATCATATATGAGGCCTACCACTTTTATACATGTTTTGGATGGCAGATTCTTTTTTTTTTTTCAATTAATAGCTCATTTGTAATATAATGAAAGTTGTAGTTTGTTGAGAAAAAAATTTTTAAAGATTTATTTATTTATTTGAGCGAGAGAGAGAAAGCACAGTGGCGGGGGGAGTAGAGGGAGGCGGAGAGAGTCTTAAGCAGACTCCATGCTGAGCTTCAAACCTGACACAGGGCTTGATCACCCTGATGAGATCACCACCAGAGCCGAAGCCAAGAGTCCAAGGCTTAACTGACTGTGCCACCCAGGCACCCTAAGAAAAAAGTTTTGATAACTGCTCAAAACTAGTTGAGTCACACACTGTGACTTTTATCCACATTCCATGTGAAAATGGATCAGCTTCACTACTACTGAAAATATGTGCCTTGAGATCCTAAGAACACCAGATCAGCCATTCTTGATCTGTTCATTCTGAGTCTGACCTTTAGCTAATGACAGTGGTTGTGGTGGTCATATGGAAGGGTGTGGTTTTTCTTTCTCAACCCCATCCTCAAAAGTGGAAAACTTGCTTCAGATTCCTTCCTTTCTCCCTCCCTTCCTTCCTCTCTTTCTTTTTCTTCTAGATAGTGTATACTGGTATCATTTTATAGATCCATCATTGTTATAAATATATACACAAAACACCTCTTTATAAGAAATACTCCGTATTGATATATTGAAAGCTTTCTGATACAAACAACTGTGTCTTATCAAGGTTTGTCCCCTACATGTATCTACTACAGGGTTCAGAATCAATAGCAGATACTAAATATCTGTTGAATGAATGACTGGCCTGAATATCCTTCTGAGATGAAGTGTTCCATTATTAGCTGTATGAGGTAATGCTTTCAAGTTTTAAAGCATAATTCCTTAACCGAGTATTCTAGAATTAGTGAACATACCTTATAAGTACTATTTATGTGGTTTTAGGAAATCCATAAATGTCTGAATACACCTGAAATTGATCATATTACATTTCTTCCATTAAGAGGAATGGGCAAAATCTGAGTGTAGTTGAAGAAAAATAGAATTGCTATTTGTAGACCTTAATTTGCAGTTTGAGAGATGTATATCCTAAGGATAAAATGTGGTATCTGCATTTTATGAACGTGTTAAATACTTGAAACAATGATTTGCATATATATGTGACAATTCCTAGGGCTAGTTGATATGTGGTTAAATAATGAGAAGAATGGTGCAGACAGTAAAGTGTCCTAGGAGTTCAAACACTATGGTTTGGAGAGGTGAGAAAAATTTCACCGAAGGAAGTGGGACCTGAGAAAAGTTATGAAAAATGCTTGGAAGCTATGGTACACTATATGGTTCAAAGTCCTGGGAATTGCTACCAGCTTGTGAATGCTATCACACTTCCTTGGAGGCATGGAGCCTTTGACTACGCATGGCTACATTAGTTCGAGCCTTGTGGGACTCCTATCTAATACGCTTCGATGTCACTGAGGGTAGATTCTACTCTAGATTACTAAGAATATCGCCCTTCTTTCTCCAAGACATAGATCGATGCTATCATATGTCATATCCCTGTTTAGCTCATTCATATCTAGAAATTTGATTACAAGAGCATTCATCTTTACAAAAACACAAAACCCCATGCTGTTTTGTCCAGCACTTAATTTGGTCCTCCTACTCCCAACCTATTTCCCTTAAGAAGCCTTGTTCTTTATCAGAAAACTAGCCTATATGTTCCATCTCTTCTAGGAACATTCTTTATATTCTTGCTATCCAAAAAACTGCCTGTTCCTTTATCCTGTTAGCTTTAATGTGACCCTCTCAAAATTAAGCTGTTTGTTATTTCTCATACTAAATGAAGTATGAGAGGTTGGGTTGGTGTTTCTGTTTCCACTACTTGCTTTTCATTCTCCCTCCTTTAGACACCTACTACTATTCTTGAGCCTCATGTCACTGAATTATCTCCCTCTTCCATTTTTCTGTTATTGTTGTCTATTTGCCTACTATTCAAGAATATAGATTCCTAAATCCTGTGCATTTGTGACTTCAGTGTCCACATAAATAAATCATCCAAAATGTTGCCTTTTTGGTTCTTTGGTCTTATCTTCAAATATCTTCTTATTTCTCTTGGCCAGCCATTTTTACCCTGTTTTTTTTTTTTCAGCCCCAGAAAATACAGCACTTCTGAAATGTTGGTTTTAAATATCTCATTTTCCTATAACCACTATTATTTTTCTAACACATTTATTCAAGTATCTCTATTGCCACAATTCTTCGAATATATTAAGACTCTGGACTCTACTTACATATTTTTAGCAGTAAATATATGTCAATATGTCAAAATATCTTATTGACAAAATAAAATCAAATGTTTTCCATATAGTTCATGGAATTGGTGAGAAGTGATAGTCATTAATTTTTTTAGTGCGTAGTCATCAAATGTTAGATACCACTCATTTTGCTGTTGCCTCACCTCTAATAAATGAAAATTTAATTATATTAAGTTTTAAATTACATAAATAACTTTTAACTGTTATTATAATATTCTTAAAATTTGTATAATTAAAAAAATATTAGGGCACCTGAGTGACTCAGCCAGTTAAGCATCTGCCTTCAGCTCAGGTCATAATCCCGGGGTGCTGGGATTGAACCCCCCATTGGGCTCCCCGCTTCTCCCTCTCCCTCTGCCTTTCTTCACCCTCCCACTTGTGTTTTCTCTCCTGTGCTCTCTCTCTCAAATAAATAAATTCTTTAAAAAAATAATCATAACTATGCTTAGGAAAAGAAATAAGAACCTAAAAACCACTGTATAAGAACACAAAACAGCTATAATTCAAATCACTAAAATAATTTTAACACTGCATTTATTTCCCCATGGGCTACCCACTGCACTCAAATGTAATGTGTATGTGAAAATAAATTATATAATTTATACAAAATACAAAATATGATAAATGGATTATTGTTGCTATTATTAAGGTTAAGGGGAAATGCAAACTTATCTAAATTAAAATAAAGTTGGAGAATTTGGCATATTAAATATATAAATCTTATTTACTGGCATGTTTGTGTGTGCACACATGCATGTGGGGGGTTGTGTTTGTATACTGTATTAATTAATTAATTATTTTTTAGAGAGAGAGAGGGAGAGAGAGAGAGTGTGAGCAGGGGTAGGGGCAGAGGGAGAGGGAGAGAGAGAATCTCAAGCAGATGCCATGCTAAGCTGGATGCAGGGCTGGATCTTAGGATCCTGAGATCATGACCTGAGCCAAAATCAAGAGACAGACCTTTAACCAACTGTGCCACCCAGGTGCCCTTTCTTTGCATCTTTAACGTACTTTTCTTAGGTGATGTCCTCATTTGGCATAGGTATAAATTCAGTAATTATTCTGATGACTCTCAAATGTTTACATTTATCTCTGAGCTCTTGACTTGTATTTCAAACTCCTTATCTGACACCACAGTTAGATCCTTCATATATCTCTCAAACATACCTATTAAAAAAGCAGAAACTCATGCTTTTCCACCCTAATCTCCTCCTTAAACTCTTCTCATTCTTTGCCACCTTAGCAAATGGCATCAAAATCCATCTAGTTGTTTCTTCTGAAAGCAAAAGAGTAATTCCTTTCTTTCTTTTCCACACTGTACCCAATCTTTCAGTAAATTCTGGTGACTGTATCCTCACATTATTCTCCAAATCTGTTTACTCTCCATCTCCACTTGTTTTTAAATCTCAGTTCAGTTTACTCTCCTCTTTTGCCTAGAAAATAGCTTAATAATTTTTCTTTATGTCTACTATTATTCTTTTCATATCATTCCCCACAAAACAGCAAATATGTTGTTTTTATTTTTTTAATAAAGATTTTATTTATTTCTTTGACAGAGAGAGACACAGCAAGAGAGGGAACACAAGCAGGAGGAGCGGGAGAGGGAGAAGCAGGCTCCCAGCTGAGCAGGGAGCCCGATGCGGGGCTCCATCCGGATCATGAACTGAACCAAAGGCAGACGCGTAACGACTGAGCCACCCAGGCGCCCCAGCAAGTATGTTTTTAAATTAAATCTGATCATGCCATTCCTCTGCTTAAAACCCATCAATGTCTTCTAATTTTACTAAGAATATCAGATATTCTTAGTAAAGAATATCTGCCTTTCCCAGGCAGACTTCTTTTCATGACCTACAGATCACACATGCTCTGGTCCCTGCCTCCTTCTTTAAATTCATTGACAGGCCCCTTCTGCAATAATTCACTACGTTATTGATACTCTTTCCTTTTAAAAGGTTAATGAGCCCATCGAGCTCTTTTCCAACCAGATTATTTGTAGTCATTGTTGCATCAGCATGAAAGTCTTCTTTTTGTAGGATTCAATGTCAATGCCATTAAAGTGGCATTTTTGTCTTTCTCATTCATTGTTGATTTCCCAGCACATAGAATGGTTCTTGTTACACACTAGGTGTTCCACATGCATTGTTGAATTAGATACATGATTACATTTCATCCCTAAGGTCTTAGCTACGATTTCCTTTCCTCAGATGGGCTTTTCCTAAGCACCCTTTCTGAGGTTACCACCCCCAAGATTAAATTGCACTTTATCCCTTATCATTTTAATGGTATTCCATACCCTTTTAATTTCTTTCACAGCAGT
Organism: Zalophus californianus; assembly: GCF_009762305.2. Classification (NCBI taxonomy): domain Eukaryota; kingdom Metazoa; phylum Chordata; class Mammalia; order Carnivora; family Otariidae; genus Zalophus; species Zalophus californianus. The sequence continues at coordinate 94,058,659 of NC_045596.1, forward strand.
TTTCACAATCTGCAATTATCTTGCTGATTTATTTCTTTGTTTGATTATTGTCTATATTCTTTAGTAAAACACAAAATCAGTGAGGGCATCTTCTGGCTGGTTTACACTGAAACTTTAGTGCCCAACACACTATCTGTACACACTAGTCCTATACAATAATCCCCAGTAAATTTATGAAACAAAATTAACAAATAAATAAATGAACATAAAGAGCAATATGGAAAGATTTCTGAGGAAAAAATTAGGGAAGGTAAAATCAAACTGATAAACAAGTTTAGCAAGTAAATATAAACAGTATATTGTTTACCCCATTAAGATTATAAAAATGCGAAATTGCAAATGTTCTTATATTAATTCATCTGGAGTGTACAATTTCCTTTTTATTTTTTTCCCCTTGTTCTGAGCCAATTTCCTCTCCATGACAAATGTTCCTCTAAACCCTAGTCATTTTGGTAGAAATTTTTTCCAGTCTTTGATATGGAAATTTTCAATGGTTTTTGGAAATTTAAATAGCTTAAGTTAATCAGTTTTTTTCTCCATAAACCAGGAATGTATTTCCCCTCAGAATTTTATCAAAATGTTTCATTTGTTTGAACTTGACTCATATCTGTCCCTATGGTTTCTATGGTTGTCAAACTTCTCTACAAAAAATATTATCTACCATGGTTTTGAGTCTTTAATGTAAGATATAATCCCATTTTTCAAGAAGTGCACAAAATATGAATGTAAAGATCAATGATTATCCCCTTTCCATATCAAGAAATAGAAAATTACCAGCACAAAAAAAAAGAAAGAAAGAAAAGAAAAAGAAAGAAAGAACAAGAAAGAAAATTACCAGCACTACAGAATGCCTGCTCCCTTAGGCACTCCCAAATTCTATCCTTTCCCTCCTCCACTATAGTTTGGTTTGAATTAAAATTTATATAAATGGAATCATAAAATATGTATTTTTTGTGTCTGGCTTGTTTCTCACAACACTATGCCTCTAAAAATCATCCATGTTCTTATGAGTAGCGGTATTTTATTCTTTGTCATTGCTGGTTTTTGTTACACTGGACAGAGGTATCACAATTTATCTCTTCCTTTCACTGTTGACGGAAATTGATTTGTTTCCAATTTTTAGCTCTCATGAATAATGCTGGAAGTTCTTCTACATGCCTCTTGAGATACATGTGCAAGCATTTCTGTTGGGAATATTTTAGTAATGGAACTGCTGTCTTATAAGGAGTGTTTGTGTGCAGTTTTAGAAGATATTACTTAACAGATTACTAAATTCCTGGTATCAATTTAACATTAGCCAAAAGAATGTGAGAATCAGTTGCTCCATGCCCTTGCCATCTCTTGTTACTAAAAGTCCTTACGATTTTAGCCACTCTCGTGGGTATGCAGTAATGTCTTATTATGTTTTAATTTAATTTTCCTGATGATTAGTATGTTCCACAAATTTTCATAGATTTGTCATTTTAGTATAAGTCTCTTGCCCATTTTTCTTTTGAGTTGTTTTTCCCTTACTGATTTTGCATGTGTGTTTCATTTATCCTGCATATAAGCCTCTTCTCAGTTATATGTATAGTGAGTATATTTGCTCATTTTTTTTACTTCTTTCTTGATGCCATCTTTTGATGAACACAATTTCTACATATTAAAGTAACAATTTATCATTTTCTCCCTATTGTTAAAACTTTTTGTTTCCTGTTTAAGAAATTTTTACTCAACTCAAGATTGTGATTATATGATTTTAAATTCTTATCAAACCATACTGCTTTCCTTTTCACAATAATTTCTACACTCTATTTGGAATTGTTTTTGAGTGTGGTGTTAGGTAAGGGTTAAGATTCAATTTTTTCCCGTATGGGTACCCAATTAAACCAGCACCATTTATGGTTTCTTTCCTTTCCCCATTGTGTTATAGGGCCACTTTGGCATAAATCAAATGGGTATATTTGTGGTCTCTCTATTCTGTTAAATTGTTCTATTTTTCTATCCTCGTGCCAATACAACATTAAGTTATTGCAGCTTTATAGTGTTTTGATTTCAGTAGAAAAACATCCCACCTTATTTTCCTTCAAGAGTGCTTTAACCATTTGGTTTTTTAAATATATATTTTTTAGAGCAGTTTAGGTTTAGAATGAAATTGAGAGGAAAATACAGAGATTTCTCATATATCTCCCTCCCTAACACATGTATAGCCCCTCCTGTTATGTACATCACTCACCAGAATGATATTTTTTTTTACTAAGAATGAACTTACAGTGACTCATTATAATCACCCCAAGTCTGTAATTTACCTTGGGGTTCACTTTTGGTGTTGTACCTTCTATGAGTTTGGACAAATGTATACTGACATATGTTTGTCATTATAATATCACGCAGAATATTTTCACTGTCTTAAAAATTCTCTATGCTCTGCCTGGTTATCTATTCCTCCCTTTTCCCACCCTGGGAATCACTGATTCTTTTATTATCTCCACAGTTTTGTTATTCCAGAATGTCATAGAGTTGAAATCATATAGTATGTGACCTTCTCAGATTGGCTTTTTTCACTTAGTAATATGTACTTAAAATTCCTCCATGTCTTTTCATGGCTTGATAGCTCATTTATTTTTAGCACTGAATAATATTCTGTCATCTGGGTATATCACAGTTTACCTAATGCAGGATAATCTTGGTTGCTTCCAAGTTTTGGCAATTATAACTTCTTTAAAAGATTTTATTTATTTATTTTTGCGAGAGTGAGCACGAACGGGGGGGGGGAGGGGCAGAGAGAGAACCTGTCTCCCTGCTGAGCAGACAGCCCAATGCCAGACACAGTCCCAGGATCCTGGGATCATGACCTGAGCCAAAAGCAGATGCTTAATCACTTAACCAACTGAGCCACTTTATAAAGTAAAAAATACTTTAACTCCTTTTTGCATTAATGAGAAATTCTTCATTTATGCTGTCTTATTAAAACTTGGTTTCATTCTTACCTGGTAATTCTTGGAAATTTCTGCCCCTCAGAGTATTCCCTGCATTCACAGGGTGCCCAAGTTTTGGTAATTATAAATAAATAAATAATTTATAAATAAAGTTGCAATAAACATCCATGTGCAGGTTTTTGTGTGGATATAAGTTTTGACTCCTTTGGGTAAGTAACAAGAAGAATGTATTTTCATTGATTTATTGAGTGATGACTGAGATCCTAGGTTGGAAATAGGAGAAAAACAATTTAGCAAAGCAAATTTACCATTAAAGTTCAAAAAGATGCCTGTAATTACTTCATTTGTGCAGGCCATCCCTAGCCATGTTAAGTACTATGCACATATCTCTAATTCTTACTCTGAATTTGAATGTTTAGATTAAATCTAAAACCCAGTGGTATCTAAGTCTCTCTTTACCTTCGTCTACTTCAGTACAAAGATTAATTCTTCATTTTTATTCATACAATAAATAATTATTGACTGCTACCTATGGCACAGGCATTATTCTACATGATGGAGGTATAGGAATGACCGAAACAAATTAAAATCCTTGCTTTCATGGAGTTTACATTCCAGTAGAAGATATGTCAAGTTCATCAAGGATGTCTTTTTTTTTTAGCATTTTTTTTTAAATTTTATTATGTTATGTTAGTCACCATACAGTACATCATTAGTTTTTGATGTAGTGTTCCGTGATTCATTGTTTGTGTATAACACCAGTGCTCCATTCAGTACGTGCCCTCTTTAATACCCATCACTGGGCTAACCCATCCCCCCACCCCCTCCCCTCTAGAACCCTCAGTTTGTTTCTCAGAGTCCATAGTCTCTCATGGTTCGTCTCCCCCTCCGATATCCCCCCCTTCATTTTTCCCTTCCTACTACGTTCTTTTTTTTTTTTAACATATAATGTATTATTTGTTTCAGAGGTACAGGTCTGTAATTCAACAGTCTTACACAATCAAGGACGTCTTTTTAACAGAATGTTTCCCCTGGGAATCCTGTACCTTATAGACCAGTGGGGCTACAGTGCCAGGGAAATTTTATGATACAGTGGATTGGGCCCCTCCTCGAGTCCAGGACCTGAGTTTGAGTTCCAGCCTTATTATTATAACTTGTGGGACCTGAGGAGTCTGTCCTGTGTGAGTCTCCATGTCTACCATAGGGATTAGCAAGACTAAATTCACAAGATTGTCAAAGGGAATTAAATTAGATGATAGACAAGAAAAAATAATTTATAAATTAAAAATATTATATATATATTTATAAATCAACTTAGGGAGATCAACTCTTTATAATATTGACACTTGCAAAATAATCATAGCATTTTTTTTTTCATTTTGTATATCTTTTAAAATGTGTGTCCATGAAGATTGATAATTTTCTGTGTGGGGGTATTGCATATAGTTTGTACATTTATTTTGAGTGATTGGAATTTTTTATGCTGTGCAAGTGATATCTTTACATATTTTTAAAAATCATGTGATTGTTCTTGTTTAAAAGTATATACTACTATTTCCTCATGGCTAAAAAGCCTCTTTTTGAAAATATAATGGTAGGCAAGTTTGGATGTAGAAAATAAAGGTAATGTTGCATATTTTGAAGTTAAAATTTTTTATGTTGTTTATGAATCATTCATTCGTTCAAACTTTAATGATTACCTTTCATTTATCAGATACCATGAGAGTCAAGTGGGGACATAAAACAATCCCAATACAATGTAATTATTCTGCAGTAGAGGTATATATACAAAATATCTCTCTCTATCTACATGTATATAGAGAGATAGCTTTATATCATTTGCTATAGATATCAAGTATATATATATTTGTATGGAAATCATTTTAAAGTATACATGCACTCAAGGGAGAAACTAAAAAAATGCTTAGCTGTACATGATCATATTTTTAAGATACAATCAATTTATCTACTATTTTCAATTTAACTAAAAAATACTTTAACTCCTTTTTGCTTTGATGAGAAATTCTTCATTTATGCTGTCTTATTAAAACTTGATTTCATTCTTACCTGGTAATTCTTGGAAATTTCTGCCCCTCAGAGTATTCCTTGCCTTCACAGGGATTTTTGAATTTTTTTATTTTTTGCAAGAATTTTTGAGAGCTATCTTTTTACTTAGAGGTGAGAATCCTGAAGTATCTCTTTGATGATACAAATTTTGTTTGTGTGGAAAAAGGAGGAGAGCAGGAAGAAGGAACCAAATTTAATCCTATTGTAGAAAGACTACTGTTTAATCTTCCCCTCCTCTAAAAATAAATGCAAATCCCCCAACTAGCAATTATTTTTGCACTTTGATCTTGAATGCATCACATATTATCTGTCACTCATTAACATTATTTGTCATCCTAGAACATTTTATAATAACATTTACGTTTAATCTACTTCTTCTAATAAGGATTTTACTATGTTTTTATCGGGATTGTTTTTACTAGCATGCCAGACATTGTGTCTGGAAGAAGCCCAGACATAGAATGCCTCAACCTTTTTTCTATGGGCACACAGGATGAAGGGCTGATCACCTCAATTCAGTCCAGAATTGATTCGGTTAGGGATGTGTTGGAGTCTGAGATATGGCTCAATTCACTTCTGGTTTCAAACATCTCCAAAGTAAGAATTCTGCTGTGCTCCTGTAGGCCTTTCTTGCTAGTGGGAATTTATTTTTTTTTAAAATTGAAGTATAGTTGACACACAATATTACATTAGTTTCAGGTGTACAACATTGTGATTTGACAACTCTGTATGTTATGCTAGGCTCACACATGTGTAGCTACCATCTGTCACCATGTAATGCTATTATAATACCACTGATTATATTCCTTATGCTGTACCTTTCATTTCTGTGAGTTATTCATTTCATAACTGGAAGCCTGCACCTTCCCTTACCTTTCACCCATTTTGCCCATCCGCCCCACCCAACCCCCCTTTGGCAGTTAACCATTAGTTTATTCTCTGTATTTATGGGTCTGTTTCTGCTTTTTAAATTTTTTTTTATTTCACATGTAAGTGTAACCATACAGTATTTTTCTTTCTCTATCTGACTTATTTCACTTATACCTTCTGGGTCCATCCATGTTGTTGCAAATGGCAAGATCTCATTCCTTTTTATGGTTGTGTAACATTCCATTGTGTATAGGTATACACAAACACTACACACACATACCCCACATTTTCTTTATCCCTTATTCATCCATCTATCAATGGATACCTGGTTCACTTCCAGATTTTAGCTGTTGTAAATAATGTTGCAATAAGCATAGAGATGCAAATATCTTTTTGAGTTAAAATTTTCATTTTCTTTGGGTAAATACCCAGTAGTGGAATAACTGTAACATATGGTAATTCTATTTTTAATTTTTTGAGGAACCTCCATACTATTTCCACAGTGGCTGCACCAATTTACATTCCCACCGACAGCGCATGAGTATTCCTTTTTCTCCACATCCTCACCAACACTTATTTCTTGTCTTTTTAATATTAGCTATTCTGACAGGTATAATGTAGTATCTTATTGTGGTTTTGATTTGCTTTTCCCTGATGATTAGTGCTCTTGAGTATCTTTTCTTGTGTCTGCTGGCCATCTTTACGTCTTCTTTGGAAAAATACCTTTTCAGGTTTTCTGCCCATCTTTAAATCGGATTGTTTTGCTTTTTGGTGTTGAGTTGTATGTTTTTTATATATTTTGGAGATTAACTCCTTATTGGATATCACTTGCAAATAGCTTCTCCCATTGAGTATGTTGCCTTTTCATTTTTTTTTTAATGGTCTCCTCTACTGTGCAAAAGCTTTTTATTTTGGTATATAGTCCCAATAGTTTATTTTTGCTCTTGTTTTTCTTGCCTGAGGAGACATATCTAGAAAAATGTTGGTAAGGCTGATACCAAAATGATTATTGCCTATGTTTTCTTTTAGGAGTTTTATGGTTTAAGTCTCACATTTAGATCTTTAATCCATTTTGAGTTTATTTTTGTGTATGATATAAGAAACCTAAGAAGGGTTTTGAGGGACATGTACAAGAAAAAAAAATCTAAGTTTTATTCTTAGGTGAACTGACATTTTTTGGCTATAGATAACAGTAATTGAGGTGAAAAACAGTTTATTCTTTCCCCCTTTGAGATGTATGCCCGGGCAGGTGTTTCTTTGCCACCTCTGTGCTATTGACAGTGTTGTTAAACTCAGCCCCACCAGAGACAAAGCTTTTTATACATGGAACGGAGACACTTTTATACTGCTAGATGAGTTTTCTGGGATTTCTAACACTCCCAGTTATATAAAAAGGTATTGGTCTACCCTGCAGAGGAATATTAATAGCAGTGGAATCAAGCAACCATTGTTAGAAGATTTTTTTTTTTTTAGAGAAAACCTTTATTTTCTTTCACTGGACTTCATTACAGAGGTTTCTTGCTTTATTGCCGTTACTTTTCTAGGCTGGTATATATTTGCATTCTGGTCAAAGGCAGAAAAAGAGTTCCAAATTATATGCAAACATCCAATGGGTAATATTAAATTATTTTCAAGATAAGGGGAAATGGTGTGTTATAGACTGTTTGTATTCCCCCAAACTCATATGTTGAAACCCTACTCTTCTTCTCTCATGTGATGGTATTAGGAGGTGGGGCCTTTGAGAATTAATTAGGATTAAATGAGGTCATGAGGGTGGAGCACTCATGAATGGATTAGTGTCCTTATAAGAGTCATGACAGAGCTTGCTTCCTCTCTCTGCTCTCCACCATGTGAGAACACAGCAAGAAGTCGGCAGTCTATAATCCAGAAGAGGGCTCTTACCAGAACCCAACCATTCTGGCTACCTGATCTTGAACTTCCAGCCACCAGAACTGTGAGAAATAAACTACTGTTGTTTATAAGCTACCCAGTACTTTTGTTATAGCAGCCTGAATGGACTAAGACATTTGCCTTCCACTGAGTTATATCATGACTGTTGTTGTAAAACTGGACAAAAAAATGTTCTTAACAAGTAATTCAGTGCATTTGAAGAGTGGTGTTATTTATCGGTTTCTTTTCATATTTGAAATTATCTTACATCTACTTTGGTCCACATAAGTCAAAGTTCTGTGGCCTAGGTATAGGCATAGTACACACCTGTAGTGGTATACACATCAGATGGGTCTGTACATGATGCAAGGTTCTATCTAGAAAGGTTAGAGTCATTGTGGGTGAGTTACCTCCACCCTCACACTACAGATGTGAAATGAGTTGAAGTGACTTGCCAAGGTCATGAGTATACTCAATGACAATATTGGTAGAAGCACCATATCATAGACACCAAAGTAGTGGTTTTTTTTTCACAGTATCTTTTGTGTGAAGCTGTAAAGAATTGCCTAGGGGATGGCAGGAGCAGATGACATCACTCTTGATGTAATTCTCTACCTATATGACAGTTGACTCCACCAACAAATAAAGCAAGAGTGGTATCTGTTTTATTATTAGAAGTTGTGGGATTTGTGATTCTTCAATAATGTAGTTTTTTCTCATAATCAGGTTCCTTTTACTATCTAAGAATTGTAGAAAGAAAGGGGAAATGTACAATAACTTTTATAAAATAAGTGGTGATAATTTGGCAAAAATGTATTCTGTACTTCATTTAAGCATTACTCCATTAAATAACATATAAAAACAAGAGGAGTAGAATAAACCATCTGGGTTGAAGACTGTAGGAGGAGACTTGGTTGGAAGCTTGTACATTAAATGAAAATATTTGTACTAGAAGAGTTTGATTTTTGTATGCATGGTGGCAGGCAATTAGTTTCTTGGCTGTGCTAACTCATGTTTTTTAATTCAAAGCTAAATATCTGGCATTTGAAAGCACTCTTAAAAATGCAATATGTAGATGAGCCTACTTAGAATACAGCAAAGTAAAGACACTGGGTAAGTTATGAGAAATTTATGCTTGTGAACCACCCTGATTTCTTTCCCTTCCCCCCAACTCCCTCCATCCCCTAATGTATTTCTTTAAAGGACTTATTTTCAAGCAATCATTTAATGAGGGGTTACTATGTGCTAGGTATTGTACTAGGTGACTTACAGATTATTACGTTAAATTCTCAAAAAAAACTCAGAGAGAGAAGGTTAGTTGGATCTGCCATGAAGCCTTTTCCTGATGTAGAACCCACTTGGAACTGACAGCTCAAACCTGGTATATTTTGCTCCAAAATCCAAAAAGACCCACCAAGCATTGTGCCTCTTTCTTTGTGGTAGGTGATAGAAGGTATAACAACCTTCTCTCGCTTTCTAAGAAATACCTTGGCATTTCATAGATACTGGACTTTGAGATACTTCCGCAATGTGGCAGACCTCTGAAACTTCTCAAGCTTAGCTTCTGCCCTCTGACATGCATGGGTCTTACAAGGCATCTGGGTTCTTAATTCCTGATGCCCAGGTGCTTTTGTTAAAACATCATCAATATAATGAACAGGCCAATATAATATCTATGTCACAGAAAGACTATAAAGAACTATGTGATGATAGAAGGCCTGAGCCAAAATGGCAAAGATACTTTGTCTCTGTGAAGTAACTGCTTCTGATTATCTTTGTTAGATTTAAAAAAAAAAAAAATAGGTTAAGTCAATAGCTGTAAACTAGCAGCTGGGGACTGTAGTGATTTTTCCTAATTCTCAACTGCAGATTAAGTTTGTGGTAACGCTCAGTCCCCAAGACCTATCAAATTTGTATACCAGCCAAATGAGCTATTTAAGTGGACATGTGGTTGTAAATAACTTGCCCTGTTAAAAATCTTTTGTTGCGGACCTAATTTTTTCACTTGACCCGGGCATGTGGAATCACTTTTGGATTGCTGTACTTTGAGGAGGTTGGGGGGAAAAAGTGAGAAGAGGGGAAGCTTTACTGAAAGCAGAGAAAATAGCTACATGGGAGGGGCCACCTGACAGAAACTGAGACCTTCGGTGGAGCTGGAGCCAATTCCGGCATCCAGCGGGGATGGACCTGGGAGGATACATACATGCTCTGAACTCCACCCTCCTCCTCCACCCTCCCAAGGCGTTGGTGCTTCTCATTGGTCAAACCAACAAGAAGCCAGAGTGCGTGGCGGCTATCGGGGTGTGCCGCAGAAATCAGCCTCCTGGAGAACAAGCAGAATAAATAAGGATGGAGAGACGATGATAGGTACGGAGACTGATGAATGAAAATAGTCAAAATACAGCCCTTTCACAATTTAAGTATATTGCTGCAACTTGCAAGAGGAAAATGAACAAAAGCTCTCAAATTATCAAGTTTATAGCATCTAACAAATTTCTTTCAAACATGGATCTTGTTCTATATTTTACTGACCCTATTCTTACATGTCACTGGAAGCTCAGTTGAACTTCTGACCCCAATTTGAATTCCTGTAGTTGGGATTACCCTTTCCATTCTTCTAATTCTTTCTTTGAAGTTAGTCAGTTGAACCCCTTCATACAGAATGGCTACTTTTTACAAGACTGAGGTTCAAAATACCAAAAAATAAATAAATAAAATTAAAATACTCTGATTTCCAAGATTCTATTGGGTGAGTAAACATCGTTCCACTGAAACCCTTCTCCATTAAAAACTGCTCATATCTGCCTTTTTTTCTCAAGTACTGACCAGGGAGTGTTTCTGTTCTTTCCTTTAGTGGGATGAAAATATTTGGAAGTACTCGATCTCAGCCATTTTTAAAGAATTGTATTTGCTTGTTATTATTTTCTGTGTTGTGTAATCAAATATTTATCCTCCCCATAGCAGCGACAGCTGTTTTTAAATCCTTTTAATTGCTTCTACAATAGAGTACTTCTGACTAATTTTTTTTTTATGTCTAAAGATGGTGTATTTTACATTTACATGTTGGAAGGAGCTCGTGCCAACAAAGTGACTATCATGTTGTTTCTGTTCAGTCTTGTGCTTCTGGGTGGGGTTTTGAGCCAATAGAGTTTGAAATACCAAGATCATATATCTGGAATCTAATGTATAATTATTTCTGAATCAGAAATAAGTTTTAAGTAATAAGTTAATTTGAGATTCCAAATATTTTAAGCACAATAAAACACTACCTCTTTAATGTTTCCATTTCAAAGGAAGCCCCTCACCAATAAAATGTTGTTTGCTCACATTGAATTCTGAACAATGCAGGGGAATTGACATTCCAAAAGGAAGATAGTCCTAAAAGTGGCAAGAATCCTCATTCTTTTCTGAATGTATATAGGATGGACTTAAGAGTTTAACAGCTAAATGAAAATTTAAAGGAAACATTTTAAAACTTAGAACATTTATTTCCTCCTTCATTGTTTTAGGGACTTTGGACTACAAGAAAATAATGAACTCTGCTATGGTAAAACATCTGGTTGAGTTTTGTTAGTTCTTTATATTTTAAGCATTCCAGCTTTCCTTATTTGAATGAAAAATATTTAAGTGGGATCATCGTTACTGTTCATAATGCTGATCTTTCAAAAGAGAACATTACATTGTTGATGGAGCCTTAGGAATGTGGGAAATTGTTTGTCCTTCAGTTAACTTGCTCAAACATTGCATACCCCAGCAGAAATGGTGTGGTTTACAAAGTGGATTTTCCAGATTTCGGTGACTCAGACTCTCTACTCGACCATACTCGAGTTCAAAGTGTCTGTCAGAACATGGGACTCTTGTCCAGTAAGTGCACCCCTTAAAGAAAGGAATCTAGGCAAGGTCTGGCAGGATTGTAAATAAAACACAGGAGTTAGTTACACCAGAATAGGCTCCCACAGGAATAAAATGCTTGCTTAGCCCCTCAGGGGAAACCACAACTATTAAAGACAACTAAAATTTGGGTTTGTTTATAAGTGAAGAATATTCTTGTTTGATTTTGTTACATGGGAGTTTGGTTTTACAAAATGTGAAACAAATGGAAAAATTCACTTACCTTCAGTAGCAGTTTTTGCATATCTATTCCATGTGAAAAATAAATAGGAAAGTGATGAAGATAATTTCCAAATTACCACTAATTTATGTGTTTTAGTGAAGGTCAGCTGGTATGCTACGCCTTAGATAACGGAGCACTTAGAAAAACTTTTTGTTATAGCAAATTTTAATTGTGTAAAAAAGTAGAGAGAATAGTATAATGAAATTTCATTACTCATTTATTAAGCTTTAACAACCTTGGGCAGTGAATTAATTTTTTCTATCATAGTTTCAGAAATTTTGAGATCTATGAGGTCTCCAAGGTATCAGCCTAATATGATGACAATATTTTACAGATGTGGATTTTGAGGGCTAAAGAAATTGAGTTGGACCAAAGTTCTCCAGTGGCAGAGCCAGAAGTAGACCCCTGTCTTCAAATTGACATTTTAGCAGTATAAATTAGGCAAAATTTTTTTCTTTGAGTCCTCAGTTCTTTGAGTCCTCAGTCCTCTCCTTGAGTCTGAGTGACTGAAATAAAAAAAAAAAAATCCACTTTGAAGCTGAAAAGTGGGAATAAGAATCATAACTCACTTTGACGCTTTGAGTGAAAGCCATGTCAAGAGCCTAGGTCCACCCCTGGAAAGTAGTAGTTCACCCACAGATACTGGCTTCTCTCTCTTCTTCCTCAGACTCTAGTATCTTTGGTCACACGTGGTAAGAAGAACCAAAGAGTTTTGGACTTTGATTATTGCCTCTTGTTTATGCATGAATTCTTTATGTAGATGTCAGGTAGTGGTACAACTTCTTAAAAATTTAAAAGCATGTGGAAGCTAACACCTGTGCATGTATGGAATCTTCAATGGGATTTTTATTCCAGGTCAGGGACTAAGGTTCCAGTAAATGGGGCTTGCCTGAAACACTGAGATGCTTGTGCTGATCCACTTTTATTCAAGTGTATTAGAACCATTTATCCACCAACTTCCTTTGAAGATAAAGTGAAACAATAAGTTACAGTTTTGTTTCTGTTATGCAATTCCTACTGCTTTTTAAAATATTACTTTTCTGTGTTTTATTTTGTTTTTTAATTTTTGTTTTTGTGAAAGTGCTTATTAGGTGATAATCTCTTTGGCCTGATTTGTGTCTTCAAACTGTCTGATATTATAAAAATGGGATCACTTTTGGCCACTTTCTAATTCCACAAATAAAAAACATAACCTATTTTAAAATAATGTCACCCAATAAATCAAAATAACTTAAAATCTGACCAAATATTTTGCTAAGTTCTTAATGCTTTTTTTAAAAAGATTTTATTTATTTATTTGACAGAGACAGAGACAGCGAGAGCAGGAACACAAGCAAGGGGAGTGGGAGAGGGAGAAGCAGGCCTCCCGCGGAGCAGGGAGCCCAACGTGGGACTCGATCCCAGGACCCTGAGACCATGACCTGAGCCGAAGGCAGACGCTTAACGACTGAGCCACCCAGGTGCCCTAAGTTCTTCCTGCTTTAACACGTGTGTTTTATCAAATCTCAAATTCTGTAATAGTCCCTGGACATACAAAAAGAATGCTGAATTTAGGCTGCTATTTAGTCAATTGGTAGAAAAGATCTTACTGTTAATGCAGTTCATTGTTTTAGAAATCCAAACCAGCAACATTTCATTTAAAGTTGTCTTCTGCAGCATAGGAATACTTTGAATCAGACAACAGGATCTTTATGAGACTCAGACTATCTAAAGTGAGACTTGAACACTTACTAAAGGAAAGAAATTTATCTTTCTTTCTTTTCTCTTCCCATAGTTACAGTTCAAAATATATGTGATGCAATTAACAATCATTAACATATTTTTCTGGCATAGTTATTCTGATTAGCTTCCTCTAATTGGAGAGTAACCTTAGGGAATAGCTTACAAAGTGCTATATTTGATTGGAGAAGGGCAACACATGTTTCAAAGGACATGGATTCCATCAGTGCAGTTTAGCTGTACATTGCTCAGTCACATCTGACGGGGGAGCCACAGAAAAACACAAGTGGGTTAGGGATAGGAAAGCGAGGGTCAAGGATAGGAAAAGCATTCGTGGTACATAGACTCCACTTAATTCATGTTTGTGCCTTTGGATGATCTTGTTAGGATAGTAACATTTCCATGATTTCCTCTGTTCCTCAATTTGCTATTCAACCACCATCATAATCAAGACATTTATTCTTTTTTTTATGTTATGTTAATCACCATACATTACATCATTAGTTTTTGATGTAGTGTTCCATGATTCATTGTTTGTGCATAACACCCAGTGCTCCATGCAGAATGTGCCCTCTTTAATACCCATCACCAGGTTAACCCATCCTCCCACCCCCCTCCCCTCTGGAACCCTCAGTTTGTTTCTCAGAGTCCACAGTCTCTCATGGTTCTCCAGACATTTATTCTAATGCCTAGCATGAACTTATTCTCCTGTAAGTTTACACACTTTGCTATTTGTCCTAATCTTAGGGACTAGTGAGCCACACGTCACACTTAAAAATTTGCTTTGTATTCTTTAGATCCAATGCACTCACTTTTCTTACTCAACCTCATACCAGGACCGAAATAAAATGAAAAAAAAAAAAAAGATTTCTTTTGGCTACTGAACCATTTCCTAATAAGTGTTGATGTTGAGGACAGGAGGCAAATTACATTACCATTTCTGTTTGTTTTACTGTACTGTTTCCAATTCAGTATGCTTATTCATTCAGGTATAGTATGCCAAAAAGGAAGGGTGGTTCCATCTGTGAAAAACTGATAATCCAATATTTTCTTAGACTAAAGACTAATGAGTGAATGAAGATAATTCTGAATATTTATAAACACTGTATATTCTAGATTTTGACAGGTGGTTTGACTTAACTCTTTCCAAGTGGCCAAGTAACCCCTTGATGTATTAGAGCACTAAAAAGAGGGAGACTAAGAGTCCCATTTCAAAGAAAGCCACAACACAGTCCACTTCATATGTCTTCCCCTACTTTTTTTTTCCAGTCCACAAATATTTATCAGTCATTTCTACCTTCACCAATTTAACACAAATGAGTATGATGCCATTGAATGAGCATTCATACACTGAAATATTATAATGTTAGACTGCATATCATTTTAAAATATCTTAAATACTTAAAAAACTCAACTCTTCAAATATGTGGAACAAAACTACTGTAGTTTTACACTGATGTATTTCTAAATGTGTCATCTTTTTATTTTATTTTATTTTAAGATTTTATTTATTTACTTAGCATGCGCACGCGCGAGAGAGCACCAGCGGATGAAAGCAGAGGGAGAGGGAGAGGGAAAGAGAGAATCCCAAGCAGGCTCCATGCTCAGTGCAGAGCCAGATGTGGGGTTCGATCTCACAACCCTGAGATCATGACCTGAGCCAAAATCAAGAGTTGGACGCTCAACAGACTGAACCACCCAGGTGTCCCTAAATGTGTCATCCTTTTAGAGAGCAACTAATAGACTTGGAAAATATATCATTACTTTCTAACCTGCTTCCTCTATGAATATATGTATAAACAAATATGTCTATAATTAAATATATTGTAAATATCCTAAATACACTGTCAAGAAAATTTGAAGGTTATTTTATGCTCTCAAGACAAAAAATATTAAATGTTTGAAATGGATTTTAACATATATGTGAATTTAGTAAAATTAGAGCTGAAAAGGACTTCATAGTGTAGTAGAGTCAGTTCTGATCTTTCTTTGTCTAATAAGTAAAGCGTACTGTTTCTATGGAAACTGCATCTATAGAAAATAACTACTGCTTTAAGTATTAAAGTATCCATTGTATCATGAAGTCAGCAGAATGATTTACTCTATAGTGATAGAAACACTTTAACATTTAAAATCCCTTGTGCATAGCATATATTTTATGGTTTAAAACTAAGTTTCAAAAGGATTCTCTTGTTATTAAAATGAATAGTAAACTCAATGCCCCACCAAATATCTATTAGGGGGCGCCTGGGTGGCTCAGTTGTTAAGCATCTGCCTTCAGCTCAGGTCATGATCCCAGGGTCCTGGGATCGAGCCCCGCATCGGGCTCCCTGCTCGGCGGGAAGCCTGCTTCTCCCTCTCCCACTTCCCCTGCTTGTGTTCTCTCTCTTGCTGTCTTTCTCTCTGTCAAATAAATAAATAAAATCTTTAAAAAAATCTATTAGGTATTACATTTAAGAAAAATATTTGAACATATGTATAATATTGGTAGTACATTGTGAGAAAAAGTACCTTTGACCAAAATAGGCTGAGTGGTAACACCATAAAAGAAACAAAACAACATTACCACAAAGAACAGACAATTTTTTGTTGAGATAATTTTTACAGGCAATTAAATTTTAATTAATTCTGTTAAAATAATTATTAATAATTATTATTAATAATTCTGTAAAATTAATTAATTTTAATTTATTCTGTTAAATTTTTAAGAGTAAAATTGACATAGATGTTTTTATATAATTAACTTGTGTAGCATTTGGTCTTTCGTTTAGTCATATATTACCTATTATGCTCTGTTAAATTAATATGACCAATTGCATTCATGATGTACCACAGAAGTGCTCACTCAATTTCTGTATCTTTTATGGCACTTCAGAGAATATAAAGTAACTGTCTTCTTCAGAGTCAATGCAACTGCATCTTTGCAGCCCTGCCCAAGCTTTTTATAGATCAGATTGCTCTTTTGTCTGGGGTAGCCATGACTCCATATCAGACTTGCGGAGATGGGTTCTGGAGGCCAATGGGTATGGGCTTTTTTTTTTTTTTTTTCCTTTTTCCAGAAGCTAATGTTCACCTCTCAAGGTATGTCCAGATCTTCAGAAGTTGAGAGGAGTAGCATTAGCTGGCTGACAAAACAAGGAGAGGTTTGCTAACCAAAATTTGAAGGAGCCTTCCTTTCTTGGATCTTTGAGTTTTTAAGCTCTGAGCTTTTAAGAAGTCATTTTAATATCACTCACCTTTGTCCAAAGCCTTTAATATATAGTAACAATATATCAGGCTAATCCCTTCATCTTCCATCTGCTTTCTACTTGCTCTTTTTTTTTCTGCTTTATTAATAATGTGTTGGGAGAGGGGCTCTGTCAAATTCCATGAAGTATTGTCTCACTCAGAATAAAACTGACATCAAGGCATTTTATCAGCCAAGATTTTTAGGTTAAAGGGCTTCACGCAAACCCCTATGTTGAGACAAGAGACCCAACATGAATGCTGATGTTATGTGGGACAGCAATTCTTTGATTTAAAACATATCATCTGTCTGTGCGAAGGTAATTCTTAATGAACCACATGAGTTAGGAAGGTATTATACCAAAATAAGCTACAAAACAAAACAAAGCAAAAGGTATGTTTATCACTTACCTTCGGGAAGCTTACATTGTAAAAACATGTAAGGGAACTCTAAAAGTCCCCGTGATTTCTGAGTTACAATCTTTGTTTTCTAGATCTGTGCTCTCTGATAAAGTGAGATAGTTAGATTCTATCTGCTGCTTTTGTGTTTTAACTTGCAAAAGAGAATATAATTAAAAAAACATATTTCTGACTTTTTAAAATAGTATATTATATAGAAATTAAATCTGTTAGTATTGGAAAGTACTGAAAAAATATAAAGACAAATATATTAATTATCCAGGTGTTCCAATTCAGAGGCAAAAACCTTTAATTTTTCTTTATACTATATGTACCATTCTGTATCTTGCCTTTTTCCAGTTAACATTATTTTGTGAAGATTTTTTTCATGTCATAATTTTAAAGTGTATTTAAAAACTGGATAATACTTCATTAGATATGTATTTTCTTAACTCATCCAACCACCAATATATTATTAAATATCTGGATTAATTCCAATTGGGGGTGGTTAACTTATATGAAAAACACCTTAGAATGCAAGCTATGTGAGGCAGTATCTGTGTTTTTCTTGTTCTCTGCTTTAAGCCTGGCACATAGAGCAGGGGCCCAATGCCGATTTAATAAATGAAAGAATGAACAAATACATAAACCTGAATATCTCTTCTTAGAGATTCTATGGAGACTAGATTTCTACCTCTCACATTAAAATGAAAAAAGATAACATGAATTCATAGTAGTATTTGCAACTCAAGGGTAATATCACTAACAGAGGAGAATAGTGCAGAATTTCTGCATGATAAAATGTTGACAGGAATGAAGTGATGTTGAGACCCAACAGGGGTAAGAAGAACCCATATAGATAATTAAGAGGGCAATATGATGTGGGAGTTTGCCAGACAGACTTTGGGAATAATTCCAAGGTCAGAGACTGTAGAACCTGGGGAAAAGTAACTAACTGAATCCCACTTAGGATAGCTGATGACAACACTGGCCCAGAGGTGAGAATAGTACTCTGATGGCAGGATTCTGATAGGAAGGCTTCCAGAATGTGTATGGAATCAGGTAAGCACACAGTACTGGAAAGTGGTGGTTCTCATATCTCGCCTCACATTGGAATCAACTGGGGGATTTGAATACTGAAGTCTGGCTCCCATGCCGCAGAATTCTGATTTAATGGTTTGGTGATGGCCTGAGTATTGGGATTTTTAAGTTACTGCTCTAAATAACTAATTTTGGTTTATCAAGGGAGGGTGGAGCACCTCCACCTCAGAAACAACATGTCCTCTTGGACGTGGTAAGTGGAGGGCTCTGGTAATCAGAACTGTATTTATTTCTGGTCCAACCCACCAGTGTTTATGAGTTTAAGAAGCACATTCCAGCTACAAAGTTATTCATTATAGGCCTATTTTTTAATTAAAACTTTTTACAAAAATAAACAGAAATTCAGGAATCATTAAAGTCAACAAATTTCAATGAACAGAGCTAATATAAGAAACAGAAGAAGATCTTAAAATAAATAAAATATCCTTAGAGAAGCATAACAGTATACCATATCTGTAAAATAAACAAACCGAGAAACTAAAACATTTGCTTCGGAAAAAATTTACCAAAATGAAAAATGTGATCCCTTCAATTAAAAATAGATCAGGGACGCCTGGGTGGCTCAGTCGGTTAAGCGTCTGCCTTCGGCTCAGGTCATGATCCCAGTGCCCTGGGATCGAGTCCCGCATCAGGCTCCTTGCTCAGCAGGGAGCCTGCTTCTCCCTTTGCCTGCAGCTCCCCCTGCTTGTACCCTTGCTCACTCTCTCTCTCGCCCACGCACGCTCTCTCTCTAACAAATAAATAAAATCTTTAAAAAAAAAAAAAGATCATCATTAGGGTAGATTAAGTAACTGGAGAATAGGCACAAAGGAAGATTAAATTAATGATTAGGAAGATCACGTCCAGGTAAGTACCCCTGTTGGGTCTCAACATCACTTCATTCCTGTCAACATTTTATCTTGCAGAAATTATGCACATAATGAAGAAGTGGAAAGTCTAGAGAAGTATTTAGAAATGTGGAGGATAGATCCAGAAGTTTCTGTGTTCATCTGAGGAGGACCTTCCAAAAAAAGAGAACTAAAACAAAATGAAAGAGAGAAAATTTTCAAACAAATACAGGCAAAAAATATCCCAGACTTGAAGAGAGAAATACATTTTTAGATTAAAAGGGCTCACTTGGTACCAGATGGGGTTAATGACAAGGTCCCCTCACACAAAGATATCCCAGTATAGTTTCAGACTTTTAAACCTAGAGAGAGAATCCTGAAAGTAATGAGAAAAACATAGGTAACCTACAAAGAAATGAAAGATTAGTGTAAGATGCCCTTAAAATTTTAAAGGGAAATTATTTTAGACCTAGAATTCTTTACTTCACCAAAAAATTAAACTCTGACTGCAAAATAAAAATATTTTCCTATCAAGGCAAAACCATGAAAGGAGAGAAGGAATTTTCTATATTGAAAAAGATAGCAAGTATGAAGAAAATGTGAAAGAAATTTATCTTTATGCTTTTAAAATAATTTCAAATTTTATATACTATAAAACATTCTAGAATTTGACAAATCAACAACTGTAGCAGGTGCTCTTAGCATATTTCCCTGGACTATAGCTTCCTCCCCATATTTATATCTATTTTCTGAATTTCAGAAATTGGTTAATTTATCTTATCTGTTGATAAATCCATTATCATCTCCTATGCTCTTCACTATTAGGGATTGTTTCCCCTCTGAAAATTAACTTCCTGCCATATAATATGTTCTCAAGAGGGAAGAAGTCCGTTATCTTGACCTAAAACTCAGAACCTTTAGATACCTTAATCAAAACGCCTGCATTAACTTAAGTAGATCTGTGATTGCTGTCTGGCCAGAGCTCATATTGTCACCTGCTCCTTGTATTCTTATGTCACTCAGCTGCCTAATTTCAATGTTTTGCTCTCAGAAGATGATGATTATCTTCCTGTATGGTACAACTCTTAGCACTCATGATGTTGATGTATTTATCTTGGTAAATATTTCTTAATATGATGATAATACTCTTCCCCGACTCATAATGCAATTTCACAATATAAAAAATAGACCAAAAGTCTGCACATCTTTCTATAAAATTGAACATGCTATAGTGCTATTGGCAATTTTGAATATAGAGGTTGTGAGTGTAGTCACAATGATGGGTAATGCTGGCCCTCATGAACCTGTTTCTCACCACTGAACTTTCTCCACTTATCCAAAGAAATTCCAGAATATATCATAAAACCTCTCCTCTCTGCTTTTACGTGAGATGGAAGAGGAATATTGCAATAAGGATTTTGCAGATAGATACATTGGAAGATCAACTATTATCTACTTTTTATTCTGTTACATTAACAATGAAACAAAGCCTCATGCCAATGTTGATTCACTAGATTGTCACAATTTTTTTATAAGAAGTCAGATTGTGAGAGTTCATTCCTCAGGGATAGGTATTTTCTCAGGCATCTGTAAGATCTATAAGGTATTTTTCTCAGGCATCAAATCTCTCTACACGTATTAGCTGTTATATAAATACCAAATGCTTTCTATAACAGGTGCCATGTGAATTGCTTTACTGATAGCCTCAAACCACCTTGTAATGAAGATGAAGTTGTTACCCCTCATCTCAGATGAGGAAACAGAAGCTTGAAGAGATTGAGTAGCAGAGATGGGACATTAATCCAGGTCTAGTTGTCTGTGATCTTGCTGTGAAACTGAATGTATTGCCTGTTTTACATGTCTGATTAGAAACTTCTCAGTGAGACTATTGTTGAAAAGCTGTAAAAAAGCTGCTAAGAACTTTCATAAGAACCCCATGTAAGTTTCATTTCATAGGCAACTATATTCATGAATCATCATCCAGATTCAAGTCTCCTTTTGAAATCCTCTTTGTCACTCCACAACATCAAAACAATTGCCAAATTCTATTGTTCAATATCTGTCCTCTGCAAAAGACAGATTTTGTGTGTTGTGAAGCACGTACTATTTTGTGAGAGTAGGCACATTTTAGTTTAATTGTATTTCTTGTGTCTGGAAAAGTGCTTTGCCTAGAGGAGTTACTCAATAAACATTTGTTAACAATGCAGTGACTTTTTCTTACCTATTTCCTCTTTTCAACTCCTACTGATACCAAAACAGATGGATCCTTCTTTCACCTGGGCTGCTAAGTACAATCACCTTCCCTTGGCTGACCTTTCAGTCTTCAGACTCTTCCTGTTTCCTCCAATCTGCCGACTATACTGCAGTCCCAGGGCCTTTGCACTCACTGCTTGGTGGGAACACTATTCTCCCAGAGAGCCACATTGCTTACTCTCATACCTCTCTTGGATCTCTGCCTAAAGTCCTCCTATCTGTGAGAATAGTTATTTAAAATAGCAGTCCTTCTCCACCCATTGCTCCCTACATGATTACTGAAAATTTTTCCTCTGTTTAAGGTCCAGCTTAATTCCTTAGGGATAGTTTAGGGTGAAACCAGGGGCATTGTAATACCCATGATCATAGATGTGTGTGTGTGTGGGGGGGTACAATTTGTATAAAGCCTGGGAGATAATTTTGAGAACTGTAACTCTTACTGTGAATGAGATGAGGAGTTATTGGAGGAGAGAAGTGAATAAAGAGGTTGATTAGAAGGGTTTTTACAACTCCAGGTGAGAGAGAGACAAACAGAGAATGGTCTCTTGGAACTGGGTATTAACAGAGGGAGAAATGGATAAAATTTACCAGTGAAATTGATGTAGGGTGTGAGAGAAAGAGAAGACTCACAAATGACCTTAACAATTATGGCCTCAGAAATATGAATGGTGGAATTTTCATTTACTAAGTTGAGAAAAATTTTGGAGGAACAGTTTTTAATGGGAAGATCAAGATTTCAATTTAGGACATGTTAAGTTTGAGAAATCTATTTGATGATATTCAAGTAGAAGGTGATAGCCAAATAGAGAGGTCAAGTGGGCAGTTGCATATAAAATTCTGTCATTTAGGGAATAAATCCCGACTTGGGATATGAATGTAAAAGTTGTCAGTGTGTATGTAGTGTGTAAATCCATCAGGCTGGGGGAGACCAGTAAAGAGAGAGGACAAATAGAGAAGATGTCCAGCACCGAGCTCTAGGACACTCGAACACTTGGATGAGGAGAAACCAGCAAAGGAGACACAGGGAGCAACCAATGTGATGGGAAGACAACCAGGAGAGCCAACTGTCTCAGGAGAGATGAGGAGATGGTATTTCAAGGATGAAGGAGAGAGATTTACTGGGTCAATGTTTCTGGTGAGTCATGTAAGGTGAGGATTGAGAAATGACTACTGGAATTAGAAACACAGAGACCATTTACAACCTTTAAAAGACTGAGTTTTGGTGGAGATAACAAAAGCTTGGGTTCAAAGGAGAAGGTGATAGGAAGTACTCTGAAAGAAAAAGACACATGCAAAGAAGATGGGAGTGTGAGGCAGTTTTAGGAGCCATTAAGTAGCTTCCTTTCTAAATAAGGATTAATGGGTGATTCCTGGCCATTGAAGACTCATTACCTAGCTTAGGTGGTTGGGGTGTATACATGTATGCATGAATGAATGAATGTGTGTATGTATCTGTGTGTGTGTGTGTGTGTGAATATAGACCATTCCAAGTTTAAGAGCTGGACTGGACAATAACGTGTCCAAAACTATGCTTTAAAGAAATTAAGGTGACATCAGTATCAGTAATGATTTTCGCAGACATAATGATCTCTAAGGCAATAGGGTACTGGATTTAAAAAGGTAAAGGTGGGCGGCTGGGTGGCTCAGTCATTAAGCGTCTGCCTTTGGCTCAGGTCATGATCCCGGAGTCCGGGATAGAGTCCCACATCGAGCTCCCTGCTCAGCAGGAAGCCTGCTTCTCCCTCTCCCACTCCCCCTGCTTGTGTTCCTGCTCCCGCTGTCTCTCTCTCTCTCTGTCAAATAAATAAGTAAATAAAATCTTTAAAAAATAAAAAGGTAAAGGTAAATTTAGCTTAACTTAGCATTTATAATTATTTCTTTAGATTTTTACCCACACAAGTAGAATTGACACAAAATAGTCTTGAAAAACATGGGTGGGAGAAATTAAAATTGAAAGTAAATGTTTTAAGCATGGAATTAAAAAAAATCAGATCAAAGACTTAGATTTAATGTTTGTGCATTTTAAAAAACATCAAAAATATAGAGAAAACATTCATTTTGAAATTCTTGAGAAAATCCTACTTCATAATTTATGGCAAATGTGTTTACTAATTTATGTAATATAAAAGTAGATGTTTACAAGAAATGGGCTGGTGAAATTGCTAAAAGGTATATATTCTTAAATATATTTGTGTTTGTATTTTTATGGTCTATAAAGAACTAATGCAAAACTGATTTTTAACAGTCCTTGTACATTTGACACAGCTGTGATGGGGCTAATGCAGTAATTGTGTATTCATATATAATCAGTAATGCAATCATTTGATGTATATATTAATGTTTGTTAACTTACACCCAGAAATTGGAGAGATTATAAACTGATTTTCCAAGATCAAAATAATAGTGAATGGAATATTGGATTTACGGTTAGGGAAATTGGACCTGGTTACCAACTCTGGTCTCAGTTTCATTATATCAGAAAAGTAGTATTTACTCTGTCTGCTTCATAAGGTAGAAGGAAACATCAAAGCAAAAAATGATGAACTTCTTACCATGTGTCATTAATATTTATTAATATTTTATTATTTTATGTTAATAAAATATATATATTATATTATAAAATATAAATTACTTTTAATTAATATTTTTCAGTATTGTAAGTTGTACCAAGGTTGTATATATTAAAGTGTGAATATGTATGTGTATGTTTAAAAAAGAAACTTGAGTGGCATAAAAAAGGATATTTTGCTATCTCATTTGTATTTATTGTTTCATCAGATGTATTAGATTTTGCGATGGTAATGTGAAACCACTGAAGTATTTCATGAGCTATCTTATAGCCAATTTCAGAGGTCAAATGTCATTTAGCTATAGAGAACAAACTTCATTTTCTAAAAGAGAAATAATTGATCTTTCAAATGACTAATAGTACATACATGCTATTTTTTCCTCATATGTTTGTCAGAGATTTTTCCCACCCTATGTGTCATGGCTTAAATTCTGTAATTTCTGCCACATTTGTGTCCAGATCTTCACTCTCTCATAAAGTTATAATGTCTATTGTTTGCTTGCTAATCTGTCTCACATATTCCTAACCTCCCCTGTGCATGAGCTCCACTCACTTGTTCTTGATTCATATTATCTAATTAAGAAAGTCAGTTTTCAATTTGCCCACTACTCTACATGTCTATCCTTAATACATTGTAGACACACTGGAAGAGAATCCTTTTGCCCCATAATGGGTGCTGCTCTTTCCCAAGAAGACATATGAATACATCTACTTTAAAAAGAAAAAGTCATGAAAAAGACCATCCACCTCTGGGACGAAATAAAGTAAGGGTAATTATTTGTGTTAGAATATAATTCTCTATGGGTCTCTTGCATTTTCTGCTGTCTTATGAGTCTTGGAGGTTAGACACAGTGTCTCCCTCTTGAATAAAAGGCTGGTGTGTTTACTGCTTATTATAAAAGACTCAGGTTTCTTGAACTAAGGATTTATCTCCTATAATGCAAACCACTGCATATTCAGGTGTGACCTGGCCCTACTTTTACCACCCTGTGAAAATTGGGGCTCAAGGAAGCTTCACAAATATATTGACAGTCTAGCTACTTGTTGTGTGCTGTAGACGACATGTTTGTGTCCCCTAAAAATTGATATATTGAAACCTAATCCCCAGTGTAATGGTGCTTTCAGGTGGGGCCTTTAGGTGGGTGGAATTCTGATGAATGGAGTTAGTGCCTTATAAAAGACCCCCCAGAAAGCCCCCTCACTCTTTCCATGTGAGGACACAAAGAGAAGACAGACACCTAGGAAACAAGAGATGAGTCTCCACCAGACACTGAATCTGCTTTGATCTTGAACTTCTCAGCCTCCAGAACTGCAAGAAATAAATTTCTATTATTTATAAGCCTCCCAGTTTATGGTATTTTTGTTATAGCAGCCTGAACCAAGACTAAGGACTCAGACACTGTATAGTGAGTAATAAAGTCCTTTGTCTCAAACTGTGGCAAGTTAGCTTACAACTAGAATAAAATCTCATGGCCTTCAGAGTTTTTGGCAGTTTTGGTGGTGAAGATAGGATGCTATAGAGATATGGCTTTCTAGAATAAGAATGAGGATCATGTGGGCCAATTAATGAGATATGATTAATCCATAGGAATAGTAGCAAATGTTTTGGCCAAGTTGAATGGTCAGGTGGGCAAAAAATACTCTACTTTACTGGCTGTTAATGAGAAATAATTGGGGAAGTTGATTGCATACCACATTGCATCTTGCTTGTTGTTAACTATCCTCTGGGTAGGAAGACTTCTGCATTAATATGGTCTCAATTCTGCAATATTGTAACAAATAGGTTAAAGATTTATCAGGGGTAGGCAGAAGATTCTGCCCCTGTCATGATCAATTTTATGTCTCAGTTTAGCTAGGCCATGGTATCCAGTTTTTGGGTAACTACCAGTCCATATGTTGTAGTGAAGGTATTTTTTTTAGATGTGATTAACATTTAAATCAGTAGACTTTGAGTAAAGCAAATGCCCTCTATAATATGGGTGGGCCTCATCCAATCATTTGAAGGCCTTAAGAGAAAAGACTGAGGTCCTCCAGGGAGGAAGGAATTCAGCATTCACATGCCTTTAGATTCAAGACTGCAATGTCATCTCTTCCCTAGGTCTCTAGCCAACCTGCCTGCCTGCCCTACAGATTTCAGACTTGCCATCCTTCACAATCCAAGAGCCAATTCCTTAAAATAACTCCCACCCCCCACCCCCACACTCTTTGGTTCTGTTCCTCCAGAGATTCCTGACTAATAAAGTCCCTTCCAGACAAATTAGAAGACATGTGCCTATACCGAATGCAACAGTAGGGAAATTTGTGACGTCTATTGTCAGAAGCCTGGCAAATTATTATAACTAGTTGAGTCGCCTGGGAAAGGAGGGGCAGGTGTGTAATTCTTGTCAAGGAAGAATGGCAAGGGATGGGCTGTGTTATGACACAGTGCATCATGCCAAATTTAGATCCATTCAGAGATAATAGTAGTTCTCAGAATTTTTTTTTTTTTTTTTTTTGCAGTGGGTTGTAGCTGCTATAAGGAAGTTTCAGTGTTCTCAGTAATAGTTCTATGAGATAGATAAATTCTCATGGGAAATCTTAAATAAGGAATTGAGTAGTATTTGGCCTCTTACTGTCTTGGATTGGGTTTATAAAGCTGATGAAAGGGAACCACTGAAATATGAATACCCAGCCAAAAGAATCTAGATAAATTCTTGTGGTCAGACATACTGCCCTATAAACTTCCCTTATTTCTTATGTTAAAACTGGTGAAGGGCGCCTGGGTGGCTCAGTCGGTTAAGCATCTGCCTTCAGCTCAGGTCATGATTCCAGGGTCCTGGGATCGAGCCCTGCACTGGGCTCTTGATTTCAGACTTTTTTTTTTTTTTTTAAGATTTTACTTATTTGTCAGAGAGAAAGAGAGAGAGACAGAGCACTAGCAGGGGCAGTGGTAGGTAGAGGGAGAAGCAGGCTCTCTGTTAAACAAAGAGCCAGTGTGGAACTTGATCATGGGTCCTGGGATCGTGACCTGAGCTGAAGGCAGACACTTAACCGATTGAGCCACCCAGGCATCCCTTCAGACTTCTAACTCCAGAACCATGAGAAAATAAATTTCTGCTCTTCTGACCCAACAAGTTTGTGATCACTTATTATGGTAGCCTTAGAAAACTAATACACTGGGTAATGATCAGGATGAAGGATGGAGGTAAACCAATTTTGAAAATTTGGGATTACAACCCTGTCTTCCCTGGACATGATGCTTCTTTCTTTCCCTTACTTACAATCCCAGGTTAGCCTGATTGATACACTTTTCAGGTACAGCTTCCCAAAAAGCTAGTGTATTCAAACTTAATGCTGGTTCAGCCATTTGCATTGTCCTGTGGGACTGACATGGTCCTCAGTCATACAAAGAATGACTACTTGGTTGAGTATGCCTGCTGGCTGAGTTCTTATCTAGAGGTCCATGAGGGACAAAGTAGGGAGCATAATGGGTCTGTGTAAGTTCTACAGGAATGCTCTTATTTCTCTTGTACCTGATCTAGGTATAATTAGGGAATAATTGGAAAAAGGTAAAGTTATAGTTACTGGAATGGGGCACATCAATTTTGTCTCAGTGGAGGGAGAAGAATAATTTTGACACCTGGAAATGGAGTTCCTCAGACCCCAGAAGGTACAAGAGAGGGCAGGGCACTGAAGATCTTTTTTTTTTTTAGCATGGGCCCTGGAGACTTTCTCATGAAGGAGAAACAACCTGGTGTGACAAATAGTTGCAATAATACTTAACTTATTGGTGAGGCTGCCGTCTTCTGCCAGACAACTGACTACAATTTGATCATCATTCCCCTTACTCTTACTATAAAGATTATTGGAAATAGAAAAGGTTGGCCCTAGTTCCCACACCTTTCATGCAAAACATTTGTCACCATCTCTGAATGTCTGCCCTAGCCCCACTCCTATGGCTATTGTTCAGTCATTCTGTGGGGGCACACAAATTTCACCCTGCTGGTGGTGAAGGACAAAATTACTGATTGTACTGACTGCCCTTATACAATCCCTCTAGACAAAAGGATTGGACTCAGTTATTTGAACTGCACTGGAAACCCTAAGATCCATCATCTAGCTATCAGGCCACACTGGAGGTGCTATCAACCTATGCTCTCCCAAATGATGTAGGGCCTAACAATTGTCAACATTTTCTTTCCAGGGGCACCGTGTGTGTCCCCAGACTGAACTTCTTCTGTGGAAGGCAGGCATTCATTTGCTTTTTACCTGAACACATAGCTAATTATACTTTTGAGGTTGTCATCTGAGACCTTCTAGGGTTGAAGGAAACCTCATCACTAGATCAGGTAGTTTTCAGATGCCTGTGGGGTTCTCTCCAAAATGAAGCTACTGTCACTTTCTCAGGGGAGCTTTCTGGAGAGAGAACTGACTCATTATTTACATATACTTTGTTGGCAGTTATCCCTGTGATGTAAATCATCCAGTTAGAAAAAGTACTGAGATTATAAGTGATATCATACAGTATTTGTCTTTCTCTGTCTGACTTATTTCATTCAGGATAATGACCTCAAAGTCCATCCATGTTGTTATAAATAGCAAGATTTCCTTCTTTCACATGGCTGAATAATTTCATGTGTGTGTGTATATATATTTCTATAAATATATATTAAAAGATGTGATATATATGAATAATATATACTTATGATATTATACAAATATAATTACATTAATTATATATGATATATAATATATATTAATAACATTAATAACTATAATAGTTTTTATATTATATATCATCATATGCATGTATTAGAATTCATAATTATAATAAATAATTATCAATATTAATATAAGTATATTATAAAATAATAATATAATTATACTTATTTATATTTATATATTATATATTTTATATATATTATAACATGAGCAATACATATATCATATCTTCTTTATCCATTCACCCATTGATGGATGGTTACACTGTTCCATATCTTGGCTATTGTGGATAACAGTGTAATGAACATGGGAGTACAGATATCTCTGTGAAATAATGATATCATTTTCTCCTTTGGATATAGACCCAGAAGTGGGATTGCTGGATCATACAGTACTTCTAATTTGCTCTCATCCTGTGATATCAGCTCTAATTAAATGTGCTATGGAACAAATTGAATGGATTTTGTTCCACCTTCTGTTGGTCAGATTTATCAGAGTGGCTGATGGAAAGAACTCATGAAAAGATTCACCAGAAGTCAAGATGATGTAGGAGTGAGGGGTGGATATTTTTGGAAGACAATATGGTTGTGTCATGTTTCTGAACGTCTTAGGAACAGAGGCACCGACTGACCATTGTGCTGGACTATCTTTATAAGAATGTTTGTATAGGCGCAGCCTTGGAAGAGAGAGATAGCGTCTCCCTCTGGAGCAGAGAGCAGGCTAACTAACTGCTCATAGTAAAAGATTTGAGTTCCCTAAGCTCAGGATTCTCTCTTGCACTGCATCTCACAGCGTGTGCAGTTGTTATGCAGGCTTCCTATCACCCTCTGGAAATTGGGACTCTAAGGACTGCTATGAAATATGCCCATGCTGGAGCCTATTGTAACATGTTGAGTAGTTAAGTCTTTGTTGCCGATCCAGGAGGCTCTCAGCTGCTGCCAGCACCCATGAAACTGTGGCAGGCTAACTTGTGAGCTTACAAGCAGGGTAAACGCTCACACCCATCACAAAGTTGACAACTGGAGGAAAATTCCTCAGCATCCAGACTCTCATCTATTATCATCTCCCTTCTGCCTGAAGGACTTCCTATAAAATATATGAAATGATAAAGATTATTACATTGTAAAATAATATATATCATAGGGATTATATTATTTATCATATAATAAAATTATATAACCTGTGTAATTTTATAGTGCATGTCTACTGTTCAAATTTTTACATCTGGAAAGGTCTTTATTTTATTACTTTTTTTGGAAATTATTTTTATTAAGTATACAATTTTGGTTGATTTTTTTTCTTTCAATACTTTAAAGACACTGCTGTTTTCGGTCTTGCCCTGTTCTGACATGAAATGTTTCATTATTTATTCCTCTGTAAATGATGTATCTTTTTTCCCCCTCCGGCTGTTTTTTTCAGACTTCTTTTTATGTCTTTTTAAAAGCAATTTGATTCTGATATGCCTTGGTATAGCTTTCTTAACATTTTGTGTTTGAGACTTATTTGGCTTCTTTAAATCTGTGGATTATGCTTTCATTTAATTTAAAAAAATATTTGGCCATTACTTCTTCATGTATTCTGATCCTATATTCACCTCCCCCCTCTTCCTCAGGGCTTGGATTAAATGCATATTAGGCCACTTTAAGTTGTCCTGCAGCTCACTGCTCTTTTCATGTTTTTTCAGTCTCTTCTTTTTCTCTCTGTATTTATTTTGGATAGTTTCTATTGCTAGGTCTTAGAGTTTACTAATTATTTCTTCTGTCATGTCTAATCAGCTGTTAATCCCATGCAATGTATTTTTCTTTCAGATATTGTCTTTCTATTCTTTACACTTTTGATTTGAGTCTTTTTTTTATATCTTCCATGTCTCTAACTTAATGTGCTCTACCCTTGTTCTTTTAATCTTGAAATATTAAAAAGTTATAATAATTTATGTCCTAATCTACTATCATATATCTGGCATCTCTGTTATTTTTGAGTGTGTGTCTATTGATGGAGTTTTTTGGTTTTTGTTTGTTTGTTTGCTTTTTTCCTCATTAAGCATTGTGTTTTCCTGATTCTAATCATGGGTGGTAATTTTGGAATGGATGGCAGACACAGAGTTTTACCGTGTTGGACATTTTGAGCTTTGATTTGGGATGCAGTTAGGTTTGGTGGAAACAGTTTGACCTTCTTGAGGCTTTCTTTCTTCCTTTTTTATGCTGGGACCAAGAGCAATCTTTATTCTAAAGCTAATTTTGCTGTACTATTTTAGTACTTTACAGGATGCCCTGTGAATTACAAGGCTTTCCCAATCTGACTGGTGAGAACATAAGCCATTCCTGGCCCTGTATGAGCTCCAGGGATTGTTCTTTTTGGTGGTTCTTTTCCTGACCTTAGGTGGTTTCTTTGTGTACATATGCTCTTCAGAGACTCCTTTGCCGTTCTCTCTCTCTCTC
Organism: Zalophus californianus; assembly: GCF_009762305.2. Classification (NCBI taxonomy): domain Eukaryota; kingdom Metazoa; phylum Chordata; class Mammalia; order Carnivora; family Otariidae; genus Zalophus; species Zalophus californianus. Next base: position 94,089,750 of record NC_045596.1, read on the forward strand.
CTTGTGTAATTCTCTCCTCTCCAGTACTATGTCTTGCAAATGCCAACTTGGCCTTTCTGAACTCCAGACTCTATCTCCTGCTCTCAGGGGTCTTTGGGATCTGCTTGGATTTCCCCTCCATAGGCTACCATTCAAAACTCTGCAGTCAATAGCGGGAGTAATTATGAGTGTTGGTTTCATTTCTTTCTTCTTTTTCACTGATCACTGTCTTGCACTGCCTAAAAAATATTTATTTCTTATTTTGTCCAGTTCTTTCACTGTTTCTGGCAGGAAGGAAAATCTGCTCCCTGTTAATATATTTTGGCTAGAAGAAGTAACAAAATAATTTAAAATCTTATATTAAGAATTTTCTGTTCTTCAAAAGTTGCTTTCTGGCTTTCTAGCCACTGAACTTTCTTTGGCTTACTCATCTTATGGTGTTAAGTTTTTGCTCAAAGGCCCTCTCCTTTTGTTTTGGCATAGTTTTTGCTCTTTTTTTTCCCCCTAAATCCTAGTTCTAGCTGGTATGTAGGCCTTCAGAATCCCAGTTCTACTCTTAAAACAGGTTGTTTTCAAGTAAAGGCAATTCCTTTCCTAAGAATTCTTAGGCCAACTCTTAAGGGAAAGAAAATCTACTTCATAAGCCCTTAAACAATCAACCTGCCTCCCTTCCTGTCTTCCTTCCTTCTTTGCATTTTTCTTTGATTTTTTATTATTTGCTTTTTAAAATATTTAAAGTATGAGAGAGTAGAAGATAGCGATGCATTTAAACAGATTGAGAAGCCCATTCATTCTTGAATTAAGTAACAGAGAAGGAATCACTTGTTCATCTTCCTATTTGAGTCCAAATACTTCATGAATACAGTTGATTCTCTGCCCACCTTGTGTACAGAAGTCTTCTTTTTTCTCTATCAGAATGGAAATATAATATACACTCTTTTAGCTTAAAAAGGGCCCTCCTTTTTTGCATGTGCTTTTAGGATACTGTCCCATTTTTTTGGTTCACTTTACAGCAAAACTCCATGACAGACTTGTCCAAACTCACTCTCCCACTTCTCCTGTTGTCTCTTGGGCTCCCTCTTAATCACTCAAAAAAACAAAGCAAAAATTGCACTCACACACACACAACAAAACCACAAATAAACAAAAGCAGCTCTTCTTTCTCATGATTGTCTTCTCTGTTACGAGATGAATTTTGTCCCTTCAAATTTGCCTGTTGAAATCCTAATCCCCAGTAGCTCTGAATGTGACTGTACTTGGAGATAGGAACTTTTATAGGTGATTAAGTTAAATGTGGTTATTAGGATGGGCACTAATCCAATATGACGGTGACTGGTATCCTTGTAAGAAGAGGCCAATAGGACACAGGCACACACAGAGGAAAGATCACGTGAGGACACAGTGAGCAGGCGGCCATTTACAAGCCAAGGAGAAATGTCCTCAGAAGAAACCAACCCTGCTGTCACCTTGATCTTGGAGTTACAGCCTACAGAATGGTTAGAAAATAAATTTCTGTTATGTAAGCCACCCAGTCTGTGGTACTTTGTTATGGTGACCCTAGCAAGCATATATACCCTTCCCCACACTGCTTAATTATACTTGCCTTCCGTGAACACACCGAGCAAGTTTCTGCTCAGATCACTTACTATTCCCTTTTCCTGGAATGTTTTGCTTCCAGATATCCATAGCTTGCTCCACAGCATACTTTCCAGATACACAGAGCTTACTCATTTCAGTCAGGTACCTGCTCAAATGTCACCTTTCAAAGAGGACTCCTTTGATTCTCACAACACTATACTCTTTGTCTTCTCTTTTAGTTTTCTCATACCACTTATCACCACTAACATTATGTACTTGTTTTTTTTTTTTTCTGTGTACCCTTACTCGAATGCAATTTCCACTAGAGCAGGGACTCTTGTCTTGTTCATAGTGTACATCCAGTTCCTAGAAGAGTTTCTTGCCCATATTTAGTACCCAATAAAATTTACTGAGGGTTGAATGAATGAATAAGCATGCATTTTTTTTGTCTTAGAGAAGGAAAATAGATATTTAAGAATGTAAAACCGAGGTTCCCGCCTTCCTAAGGCTCTTGTGTGTATATATCAGATCACTGACTCAATATACTGATATTTCATCCAGTATAAGATGAAACAAATACATGTTATTTGGTTCTATTCTTTTATGAGCTGGAGAGATGAACGTCAGTGTCTGTGGTCGGAACAGATGAGAAGAAGAAAGCAGGCAACAGAAATAGATTCTAAACTCTGTTAGTGTCTTTGTTTCTTTAGTTGTACCTTTATTCCATCTCACATAATAAATTCAGAAAATGGCAGTTTTCTCTCCCCCCCCCCAGATTTACTGAGATATAATTGACATATAACACTGTGTAAGTGTAAGGGGTAAACATGTTGATTTGATACACTTATATATTGCAAAATGATTACCACCATAGCATTAACTAACACCTGTATCATGTCACGTAATTACCATTTCATTTTTGTGGTGAGAACATTTAAAATATACTATCTTAGCAATTTTCAAGTATATAATACAGTATTATTAACTATCATCACCATGTTGTACTTTAGATCCTCAGAACTTATTCATCTTATAACTGGAAGTTTGGACCCTTTGACCGACATCTCCCCATTTCCCCTACTCCCAAGTCCCTGGTAACCACCATTCTACTTTCTATTTCTATGAGTTTACCTTTTTTAGATTCCACATGTAAGTGAGATCACACAGTATTTGTCTTTTTCTGGCCAGCTTACTTCACTTAGCATAATGCCCTCAAAGTCCATCCATTTTGTCACAAATAGCAGTATTTCCTTCTTTTTTTCATAGCTGGATAATATTCCATTGAATATATATACCACATCTATCCTTCATCCATTGATAGACACTTAGCTTGTTCCATATCTTACCTGTTGTGAATAATGCTGCAAGGACCATGGGAGTAGAGATCTTTTTGATATTCAGCTTTCATTTCTTTGGATATATATCATTAATGGGATTGCTGGATTATATAGTAGTTCTATTTTTAATTTTTTGAGGACTCTCCATACTGTCTTCCACAGAGGCTCTACCAATTTGCATTCCCATCAGCAGTGCACAAGGGTTCCCTATTCTCCACATCCTCTCCAACACTTGTCATCTCTTGTCTTTTCAATGATAGCCATTCTAACAGGTGTGAAATGATATGTCATTGTGATTTTGATTTGCATTTCCCTGATAATTGTGATATTGAACACCTTTTACTACCTACCTGTTAGCCATTTGGATACCTTCTTTGGAAAAATGTCTACTCACTTCCTTTGCCCATTTTAAAAATCAGATTTTTTTTTTCGACTACGGGGTTGTATGAGTTCTTTATATATTTTGGGTATTAATTCTTTATCTGATATAAAGAGCAGCCTCCTCTTCTAGACTTTATGGACTGACTTTGGTCTTTCTGACCTTCACCTGTAGGTGGGGGCAAGCTGGAGTGTGTTGTGACCAAGGGTAGTCTAGGGGGCATGATGCCTTTCAGCTCAGGCCACCGGGGTCCACAGCATCTACAACTTCATAGTCCTTGGTGAGTGCTGCGCCAAGGTTGGGAGTGGGGGTGGGGAGTGTGTGTCTACAGTGGCTCCAAGGTCTGTTTAGGTTCTTAGTGGCAGTTCCAGTTCCAGTGGCTGGGATCAGGGCAGGCAATGGCATACTACTGGTGGTCTGCACACACTCAGTTCCAGGAGTCAGTTGCAGGTGCTTCTGTGACGGAAGACACCTGCTGCCGACACAGACGCAGTTGTGTGGGCTAGAACAGGCGGCAAAGGCTGGGGCTGACGGTGGGCACACTTGTAGCTACAGGCATCCTGGCTATCGGCACGTACTACCGGCTGCTGGGTCTTGCCATGGCACAGAGCCGCAGAGGCCAGTGCAGGGGCGTTGTACTGGGGGCATGCAGGTCCACAGCTGGAGGGGCTAGTCCTGAGTGCACGCAGGGCATTGGTTCTAGGCGGGAGTTTGTGCTTCTGCGCAGTCTCAGAGGCCCCCTTGCCTGTCAGGGCGGTTCAGAGCTCCTGAGGGCCAGGCTAACAGAAAGCGGCTGAGGCAGCTGATGTCAGCGAATATGAATACCTGTGGGGCAAAAGCCAAAACCTGCAGGGGTCCGTGGCAGCTGTGCCGGCCTTTGGTAAACACCACTGGATTTATCTGTAGAGGAGTTCCCTGTGAACGATGATCCTTCCGCTGTGTGGCTGCTACAGGTAGTCCTTGCTTTTCTTTCCGTGTTCCTCGCTGTCTCGATAGGTCTCAGCTTTTCTGAATAGGGTGCAGCACCTTCATGTCCTGAAAGGCTGGGGAAACTGGTTGCTCACCCCACTAACTCTTCCTTTTCCTGGGAGGAGAATTCCTTCTAGCTGGGAAGTTCTTTTTTGGTGCTGAGCAGAGCTGGCTTGGCGGATGGGGGCAGATGGGATGATGCAGGCAAATGAAGCTATTTTCCTTCTCTTTTTGCGTGGTTATTCTCAGGCTTTTTGTTTCACCGTGTTGCTGGACTCCAAGCCTCTCCGAGAGCTGTTTTGGTTGATGGCTATCCTTGTAATTGTTGACATTTGTAGGGCGACGTGGGCGGAGGGTCTCCTAGCCGCCATCTTGGTTGAATGCCTCTTTAGGACGCTTTTCAAGATTTTTATTTATTTTGACAGAGAGGGAGAGACAGCGAGAGAGGGAACACAAGCAGGGGGAGTGGGAGAGGGAGAAGCAGGCTTCCCGTGGAGCAGGGAACCCGATGTGGGACTCGATCTCAGGACCCTGGGATCATGACCTGAGCCGAAGGCAGATGTTTAACGACTGAGCCACCCAGGCGCCCCAGAAGTGTCGCTTTTCAAAAGGATTGGCGTGGGAGCAGATGATTATAATTTAGTTTTTAAAAAATTTCTCTTTAAATATTTTTTTCTATGAAAACTACCAAACTATTATCTGGTCATTAGTATTGACCATAGGCCAAACTATTGGACTAACGGCCAGTTTGTAACATTGTAAAATCTCAGAATCTGTTTTTGTTGTTGTTGTTGTTGTTTAAACTCACCAAAGCCACCTAAATTAAAATAATTATTCCTAAAATTGAAATACATTCTTTTACACCATATTCATTAAGACTATGTCTTTAATGGCCCTGAGATCACTTATTTAGAATTTATTGAATTTTTTCTTCTTTTATAATTGCCAGTTTAAAAACTCTTCATATAATCTCCATAGTCAATAAAGAGTATTTAGGCGGTATGCAAGAGTATTTTACCCAGAATAGACAAGCAAGGAGACAAAATCTTACTGAAACAATATGTGTAGAGCACTGTACACAAGCTCCCATATTTAGTCCTCATGACAAGTAAAATAAAGGTGATTACCCCTCGTTTACAGGTAATAAATTGGGTTAAATGAGTTATATGGTATTACAAAGCTAGAAAAGACAAGCTCTCTTTTTCTATACTGGATTAGTAAATATGTATTGCTTTTATTAGGGGAAAAGTGTTATAAAATTTTTTTAGAAATTGTTCTCAATAGCCAGTCTTTGCTTATGCTGATACGATACTATCTTATTTTTTGGAAATATTGACGAAAAACAAATCTATGTATATGAATTATTTTGAACTAGTTGTTTTTATTTGATTGTTTCTAATATGTTACTACTCAATTTTTTTTTCCAAAGCCCTGAAAACAATGATAATTTGTCAGGATTCTACTGTAAGCTATACTGAGCCGCAGGTATAATCAATGAAATAATAGAAGAGGGAGTTTTTAAGTGTAAAATATCATTTTAGAGTTGATACAATGAAAGAGCTCATTAGATCAAATGAAGATTCTAATACACTTTTTATTAAATAATTTCTTTAAAGTTAAAGATTTTGGAAAAATGTTTTGAAACGTCCCTAAGAGATCATCATTTTTCAATAATTGGCTTTTAAGACTTGTAATTTGCTGCAAGTTGTTGTGTTGTCTTTTAACCACTTTCACCCATCTTATTTGCTCTCTTTCCCTATAATCCTCTCCTGGCTCTTCTGTAGCAATTGTCTGTTATCTTTGAGCTCACAAAGCTCAACAGCTCCCAGGTCATCTTCTATCATTAAGCAGTTCTTGCAATGATTTCTTTTTTTGCTTTATAAATGAAGGAACAATGAAAGGGTAGGAAAAAAAGTCCTTCATAAAAAAATGCATTTCCTTTTTTCAGTGGTCTAAATTCATGAACTATTACTCAATTTTGTCATAAACCACTTGTTTCATATTGTACTGTGTAATATTTTATTCATATAATCCTCTGGAGTGTACTTGCTTTTTGTATTTTCTCTATTCCTTTAGGTGAATCCTCCAAGTTTTTATTTTTCTTCTATTCCCAGGGCTCTACATACATTTTCACATTTCATTAGTTAATTTCAAAATGCAATTAGAAAAAATTCCTTTGAGGATAGCAGGCAATAATTGGCATCCTTCTGTTCAATCCTTATTAAAGAGCATGGGGAGATGCTTTTTAACTAAGAATGTTTGGAACAAAGGCCAAAGAGAAAATGCCTAGACAAATTGTCGTATTTTGGCATTAGTGTAGCATATGGATGGGTCATTAAATAAATCATTCCCCTGCATTTGTCTTTTAGGTTGGCTTAACAGTAATAAACCCAGTTGAAAGTTAAGATTTTGATCTTTTAAAGTAAAAACACACGTTTTAGGTTCTCTTAGTTAACAAAATACCATATCATTTCATTCTGTGCTTAGACTTCAGCTTTGAGTAGTGTACATGGAACATGACAGGTTAAGTCCCCTGTATACCAAAGAACCAGGAGAGTTTTATAGAAATATGTAGGAGACTTCCTTAAAGTACTCTACACCAGAATTATTTATACAACTTCAGAATGCCTATGGGATATACCCCTGTGTGTCAGGTATGGTAGCTTATAATTACCAACATTTCAATTTCATAAGGGCAAATTATCCTGGCAAGAAATGAAGTAGAAAATTTAAAATCACGGAGGTCTTTATGAGCGTGTAAAAGTAGCTTCCCAGGGAAGCTACAGATGGCCTTATTAATAATTAAAGGGAAACTTAAAACCAGAAGGATCCTGACTCTTAACAGCCAATTAAATGTTATGTTAAGATAGTGGATAATCATTGTCCGCCAAAATATTCTAGTTCACAATTCTGTGGTGAAAAATTCTTCATTCTTATGGCCTGCGATTCCGTAAGGAGAATGGAAGAGTAAGAGAAGTTTTGGCCATTCACATGTGCCAGAATAGCATAAGTGTGCTCCAGAGAGGAAGAAAGAGTTAGGGGTTATGTCACATGGTGATGCTTCCAACTCCAACATCGATATGACACACTGATTCACTACTATGAACTAAGTATTGGAAATTTGCAAGAGTGGTTAAGAATGAGTACTCTGGTGCAGATTTGCTTGTATTCAGACGAGATCAGGCGCATTCAGGGTGGTATGGCCGTAGACAGATCTACTTGTATTCAAACCCTAACTTTGCTACTTCATAGCTATGTGACCATGGACAATTAATCATACCATCTTTGTTCCAGTTTTCATATCTGTAAAATGAGGTCATAAGAGTATTTACAGTTGCCAGCAGTAAAGGAGTGCATTGATGTAAAGCACTTAAACAGTCTGGTACATAGAAAGCACTTAATAAACTTAGCTTTGACTATTACATTGAAGTCTAATATAGATCTAAATCTAAGTATAGATCTAAATATGATTCATTACTGCAATTTCAATTCATCTCTTCTTGAACAGCTTTCTGTGTTGATTTGGCACAATTAGCTAATGTACTCTTTGACTTGATACCTTATACATTTGAACTTCAACATCAGAAGAGTGAGGGTAGAACATGCCATAGAATTATGCAGAGAGCTTAATTTCCCCTGGAGAAACTGATAGGATCCATCTTGTTGGTAAGATCTATCAGTGTCATGGAGGAGGGCATTGGATCAGGAGGTAAAAGACCTGAATTCTAGCTGTAACTGCCAGTGACTAAGTTTTGCTTAGGATAAGGAATAGGATTTAATTAGAATTTGTATGGGCAAGAAATTCTTAATCCCTGCTTTTCTTTCTGAAAAATATTGCTCTCTTCCTTCCTTATAGAAATTCAAAGTCCCTTTCATGTTCACAATCCAAGATTACTTATTTAAAATGCATGTGGTGCCTTCTTCTTTCTTGTTTTAATGTTACCTTTGAGGTTTTGTTTACTTCCTATACCCATGTATGGATTAGGCATTGTTGTGAAAAACCAAAGATATTTAATAAAATAATGTGTAACACCATGGTTCTTAACTCACAGTGTATATTCAATGTTGAATTGACATGGAAGAGAAGGGGCATGTTGCTTAATCATTGTGGCCATGACAAGCTATGCAGTCTCTCATTCTAAAACCTCTAAAACCTCAGGCACATATGATGCTTTATTTGTAAACTTTAGCCCAGCGGTAACAGTAACAGGCTTTCAGGGGCGCCAGGGTGGCTCAGTTGGTTAAGTGTCTGCCTTCGGCTCAGGTCATGATCTCAGGATCCTGGGATTGAGCCCTGTGTTCGGTTCTCTGGTCAGCAGGGAGTCAGCTTCTCCCTCTCACTCTTCCTCTGTGCTCTCTCTCTGTTTCTCATATAAATAAATAAATAAATAAAATCTTTAAATAAAAGACAGTAATGGGTTTTCATAAATATAACTTTTAATGCTGATGCAGTATAAGTTTTTAAGTTTCTTTAAAAATCATTTTACAATAATTATATTTTAAGCAATTATATTACATTAATTTATCTGTGGCACCTCAGCTATTAAAACTTAAAACTTCTCCATCATCATTTAGTTTCAAGTAGAAGTGATAATTTTGCATCAGTTCATTCACCCAGTGCTTTAGTTTTATATTCTTTCCCCCTGCCCCTTCTCTTCCATGTCAATTCAACATTGAATATACACTGTGAGTTAAGAACCATGGTGTTACACATTATTTTATTAAATATCTTTGGTTTTTCACAACAATGCCTAATCCATACATGGGTATAGGAAGTAAACAAAACATCAACGGTAACATTAAAACAAGAAAGAAGAAGGCACCACATGCATTTTAAATAAGTAATCTTGGATTGTGAACATGAAAGGGACTGAATTTCTATAAGGAAGGAAGAGAGCAATATTTTTCAGAAAGAAAAGCAGGGACTAAGAATTTCTTGCCCATACAAATTCTAATCATGTTGCTTTCTCTACAATTTTAGGTTATAAAGCAAGAGTCCATTAAAAGTTACTGACAAGATCTTATTAAAAATTGGCACAGGACATAGGCATTTCATGGCTGGCACCTACACTGCTCTTAATTTTGTTTCCCTCTAAAGAATCTACGAGGAGGAAAGCTTTATTGAATGAAATCTAGGCCAAGCAAACATATGGCAATGGGATTTCTTTTAGATGAAGTAATTTTAAACTGAGATTTCTCAGAGAAGAATTTTTTCCCTGCAGTCTTTTATAACAGTATCCTTAAAATCTGGTCATGACAAACCGGAGAAAATGATCTTTCAAATCTGAGAATATGCTCAGTTCTCTTCTCTGAAATCAATTCTGGGAAGATATCCATATCATTTTGAAATAGCAAACAGATTCGTCTGTTGGAATTTTGCCAGGAAAGAAGTAATGTAGACATGTTATGCTCTATTGTGGAAACACGAAGCATCCCCCTCTGCTAATGATTCATGAACAGGAAGATGAGGCATTCTTGCAGCTATTACCTCCCCTCCTAAGCTGAAATATCATGCTATTTACATCACTGCACACATGTTCACATTGGTTCAAATGTGTTGTCATTGTGTGTAGGCACAATGGTTACACTTCTATTTGGAAAAAAAAATTATGTCACAGGGCACTGTTTTATCTATTACTTCAGTGCGCCCAAACTCCCACACTAATATACCTTGGTAATGTTAACAGGTTAAATTTTGTTAAACAAGCCTTTGTTACAGTTGCTTAATTTTCTGCCCATTTAGTAGCCAGACATTATTTTTACGGTGGAATAAGGGATAGTATTAGCAATAACAATTATCATAAAATTGCCCCTTATAAGAAGATAGTGTTCATTTTAAATTATTAAACAAGGCACCTTGTTTATTATCTCATTTTAATCTTTCAAACAATCCCAAAATGTATAAATTATACCCATTTTATATAAGAGGAAACTGCAGCATAGAGAGGTTAAGCAATGTGTCCAAAGTCACACTACTAACAGCTAACAAAGCTAGGATTCAGACTCGGGTAAGCTTTAATACAGGTTAATAGCAATAAGGGAAGGCTTATTAGAGGAAGTGGTTTATCAACTGTGTTTTGAAACTACTCACAATTTGTTGGGGAAAATACATGACTGGAGTGTGGAATAATGTGGCAACCAAAAAGGGCTACTAGGGCAGAAGATGAGTGGGAAACATGTAGAGGCAGTCTGGAGAGAGAGATAGTAAGAATGCAGAGAAAAATCCTATATCATTCAAACAATACAACAACTGCCTATAAAAGGAAATGGTTAATTAGTATCATGCTTTAATGCAATTCTTTGGGGGGAAAAATATCTAAAGTTTTGAGGGAAAGCTGTTATTTGAAGATTACCTGTCATTCATTGGGTGAGGGATGCAATTGAAAGGCATTCTCAGGAATGTGTGAAATGGGAAAGCACCACTCCTATAGTGTCCCTGAAAAGAAGAAGAAAGAAAAGGAAAGCCTGGAAGAACTATGCCAATGGAGAAATAAATAATTTCTAAGAAGAGCTCCAGATTAGGAAAGGTGTAGCATAATAAAAAGAAATAGACAATGAGACCAGTGAAACTTAAAAGGTAGTGTCTAAAGGTTGTTAATGTTATTACAAAATAATGCAGCTATCAAACAGTTTAAAGGTAAATAGTGTTAAGTAATAATAAAATTGAAGCTAACTTCTTGAATTACTGCAACAAAACAACAACAAAAAGAGGTATGAGGCTGGTGATTGGGATAGAATAAAGTTTTTATCTTAAAGTGGAGGAGTGGGTAGTTATTATTTCTTTATTGATAATGTTGAAGAAAATACATGTTCACATTTAAAAAAGATATGAAGATAATTATTAATAAAGTTAAAAAAGATATAGAACATCTGAATCAGTAGAGAAAAAGCATGAACTAATAAACCATACTTAATATATGAAGATAAAAACAAAAATTAAAAAAATAAATGCCAAGGAAATATAAAATAAAATTACAAATAAGAACACCTGTAATAAATATGATTGGGTTCAAAATCTTATTAAAATAGATAAATTACAAAATAATTCAGTGACATACTGTTTATGAGATACACAAAATAAAATATTAAACTAAAAGAAAGTTAATTTAAAATTAATATTGCAAATATTACCCAGTCTTTGAAAGCATAAAGAAATCAAGGGCAGAAATATTAGTGATAGATGATATAAGAATTCAGGGCAAAAAGGATTAAAAATGTCAAAGAGAATTTTACATATTTGAAAATGTCCAGTCTATAATTAAAATAGAGATATTACATATGCAGTACATGCAAAAGAACGTCAGACTCCCTCCCCCACATCATATTAGAAAAATTATCTAAAAATAAATCAAAGATTTAAGTACAAAAGCTATAATTATAAAACTCTTGGAATAAAATTTAGGCATAAATCTTAAAAAAATAAAATAAGGAGATCATAAACATTCATGTTTCAGAAGACATAGTTTCAAAATATGTAATGTAAAACTATTAAAAGTATAAAAATGTAAAAGAGAGGGAGAAGTTACATGCAAATAAAGTAGAAAATTTTTAACCAGAGCATTTTTCAGGTCAAGGAGACCAAAAAAAAGATAAATTATTTGAATAATCTCATAAATAAATTTCATATTGAAATTATTCTCCCCTAAGGTCCTCTTCAGCTACTAGTCACTGACTCTTTCTCTTTTTCGACACAGTTCCCACACATTTTCTAAAGCTCCTTTTCTGGGCCCCTGGATAGCTCTAACATAATTCAGAGTTTTATCTGGGTTTCTGTACCTGTCTAGTACTTTCTAGTTATAAAGGTGCTTAGCTGTAATTTGTATGGGGTCAAAGTACAGTGTAAACCCAATGGTATTGAACATGAAGTAATTCACTTCTGTAAAATTTTGAATGCTCTGCTGGGTTATGGGTGGGGACTGTACACAGTATTTACTATAGCAAAAGAAATATAGTCGTGTTCATTTTAAAAATCTAGTATTTCATCTGTTTTCAGCTTCCATTCCTATTGGAATTGTAAGAAAGAATCCATTCTTTCTTACAATAAGTATTTTAACACCCATTTCCCAAGACCTTTGGCTGAACCAATATAAAAATATCAAGCACAGTCAGACCATAGACACAGAGGACTCACATTACATTGTCTGGTTAAGGAATCTAGAACAAGAAACATACTTTTCAGTATGAGCTGAATAAGGTAGGAGTGATGTGAGACCAGCGGAAAAAGAACAGATGAATTCAGAATACTCAAAGTTTAAAAATGCCATGGGTCCTAAGTGAGGAGAGGCTATATCCTGATATCAGAATTGCACTTCGTATATTCTTTATAGTTCCTTTATACATAACCACAGATAGGTAAATTATATATAATTCTTAATATAGATTGTAAGTTCAGTCAGAATTTAATCATTTGTTTTTAGGTAGCAGGACGAACTGAGAGAACCTTCCCTGACTAATAGGGCAGCAGTTTTGTAGCCAAGAGAGGAAAAACTAGGTAAATAGCACTCCTTAAAGAACAGTCTTAATGAGACTTTTTGTTAGAGGTTTTCATTTTCCGCCTCATTTCATAAACAAAAACAATGAAGAAGTTTCCAAGATCAGTTATTTCATATTCAAGAAAAGCTAACCGGATAGTCATGTTTGTGAAGGAGCATAATCTCTGCTTATATGTAGTACCTGGCTGCTCCTTGGGCCTGGCATTCAAGTGAGTGCAGTTATGGTCTTCAGGCTCTGAAAGCTCAATACATCCGTCCTCCCTGACACGAGAGCTGTCAACTGAGAAAATTCTCCAAGGCCTTGACTAGAAACTCCAAGCAGAATAAATCACAACAAAGTTTCAAAGTCTGAGTTTAGTGTTTCTCACACTGTAGGAAAACAACTGGTTTTAGAGTAATTTTAGAAAATACTAAAGCAAATAGTTCATTTGCTGGGTACTGGGTTAGGCAGTGTGTGCTTCTGTATAGGTATAGGCTCCATTACACAGTCATCCCCTTGGAGAATTTTAAGTTTATAACATTTAAGTGTTATAAGTGTAATTTCTTCATTTGTGAAAGGTTGTGAATTTTTACTATAATGAAAAGCATGGACATTGGAAGAAAAATTGTTTTTCATTCTGGAAAAACTTGATTTTGCTTGATAGACCAGGTAAAATCCATATGATACCTCTACAGATATGGTAAACCTACATTGTATGATGGTAAAGGAATGTCAGACAAGATGTGCCTATGCCAGATATAAATTGCAATTTAACTTGTTATAAAACATTTGGTTTTATAAGAGAAGTGTGCGGTTGAATTAATCAATACAATGAGCCTTTATTTTAAGATCCTAAGTTCCAGTTTTTCTCCACAAATACTTTTTTTGTTTGACTGAAAGGAAAATACAAGTGATTTTGCAATTAAGATGGTTCATATTCAAGGACACTTTATTCTTGAACTTGCTTGTTTCACTACTTATATACAATGAAAACTAGTTGTCTGTATTTTTGTTTCTAGTTATGTTGAAATTCTCTACTCTTTTTCAATTTAACCATCAAATAAAAGAAAGCTTTTTGCATATATAATTTTACTGTGGCTCTTTCCATGTTACTAGTTGTTTCTTGTATTAATTCCTCTGCTAGATTAAAGCCACCTTGACTATAACCAACCAAATCATACTTCCCTTACAATTTAGAAAGTAGCATTTACGATGGCAAATCTTTCAACTAGCATCTATTAAGTTTAATGTGGCTCTCAGTAACTGTTCAATGGTGTAACCATTTTCTAATATGTATTTTACTAGCATGCCATAATATATAAAACCCAGAGGACTAAAAGGAATTTATAGTGAAATAGCATGAAATTAACTTGATAAGGCTTTCCATTCATCTTAAATATTTTTTTTTTTTTCATTTTAAACAATGGTGACTCTTTCAACAGTTTGGAGTGTTTTTTTTTTTTTTCATTCTGGTTAAATAATGTCCTGATACTGTAGATTCTTCTGAGAAAATGTATACATCTGTGCCTGACTTTGTATAATGTGCTCAGGAAATGTGGGAAAATTTCCTTATATTATTGACTAAAATTTACATATTTTAAGTTGACAATTACATATGACTTTTAAATATTTATTATTTTTTCCTTTAAAGAAGACTGCTGAGATTAGAGAGAAGTATCTTTAAGAATTCTTTATCTGGTTTCAAAAAAGCTTAAATATTTTAATTTTGATGCTTTTAAAATTCTATCATAAAACAAACAAAAAAGGGATAATTCCATTTTCAAAATAAATACCCATATATTTGGAAAACTGTAAATGTGACGTATATAACTTTATATAAAGAGCTGATCATTCTCCAAATAATGCACATTATTTCCTTAATCATTTAATAAAAAAAAGAACTAGTTCAGAATCAGGATTTAATTAATTTTTTAAGAAGATTTTATTTATTTAGTTGAGAGAGAGAGAGAGCAGGAGCAGGGGGAAGGGCAGAGGGAGAGGGAGAAGCAGACTCCCCGCTGAGCAGGGAGCCCTGTACAGGGCTTGATCTCAGGACTCTGGGATCATGACCTGAGCTGAAGGCAAATGCTTAACCAGCTAAGCCACCCAGGTGCTCCACAGGGTTTAATTTAGAGAGAGAGAATAAAAAATTCTCAGCGATGAAGTAATTTGTACACACTCCCTAAATGCTACATAATAAAAATGAAACTTATGAATGCATTATTTAGTTTTGTGAAATATTTTGATTTATAGCTTTTTAAATTCACTTCTCCTTAACTGTGGAAAAACCTAAAAAGCAAATGATTAACAATTACAAAATACTGCAATCTGATTAGGAACTGAGAAAACTGAGGCACATAATAATTTTAGTACTACATTTGAACAGATAAGGAAAGGCAAGGAGAATGAAAAAAAGAAAATCAAACCAAAACTATAATCTTGGAAAAAAATAGAAAAGCACAGATTTACAAAATCACCAATCTTTCACCATTCAGAAATGACCTTCATCATTCTTGTGTATTTCTGAATATTGACAGAGTATGGACAGTCTAGTAATACATAAGACATATGTATTTAATTTTCTTAGCAAATGATTTTTTGAATGTCGGTAAAATTTTTTACTATTCTAATTTTTAATAATATTATGATAATATAATTCATCCTCTAATGCAGATATTTGAGTTGCTTTGGAATTATAAACAATGCAAAGATGAATATTTTGTAGAATATATAGATTTTTGAACACTTTTCTGATAATTTCTGTTGAGTTAATTTGTAGGAAAAGAATTATTAGGCTAATGGGTATGAATACTTTAAGTTGAAGAAAAGTATCTGTCAAGTTATTTGATGAAAATGTTTAAACAGTATCCTCTCCCACAACCCCACTGTAATGTGCAAGGAAGTCATTTTCTTAACCCCTTTGTTAGATTGATGTACGGAAAGTATCTCATTTAGTGCATTTTAATTATTGGATATGTTTATTGACTAGTTGTATTTCTCTTTATGAATTACATATTGACCACCATTTCCTTTTTTCTATTAGTGTAGTCATCATTTTATATTGCTTTATGATTGCTTATTTATGAATATACTAAGGTTTGTATTATTAATATTTTGTTTGTCTTTTACTTTTTATTTGTGGTCATTTTTGAGGTATTAATGTTTCAAATTTTAATGTTGTTAAATCTATAAAATTTCTCTTTAATGGTCTCTGGCATTATTTTGTTTCAAAAGTCCTTTTCCATTCCCAATAATACATACATTTTCTTACATTTTCTTTCAGTTCTTTAATTTCTTCAGTCAGCTCTTTATTCTACATGTGTTCTACTGGAAATAACAAATGGACCAATGCATAAATCTCTGTCCTTTAGATTCTGAATCAGTCACACTTTTTAATTATATCTCATGATGATTAATTTGGTGAATGCTAATTTCATGTGGTTTATACTCCCAGAATTTCTAAAAGTGTTAACAATATTAATGGAAAAGGCAGTCTTACCCACAGTCCAAAAAAGAATATTAGCTGAGTTATAGAAATAAACTAAATAGAGAGATACATAACAAGTATCAGTTATACTCTGTTACCTTATTAATGCTGTCTCCCGAAGTCCTCATATCTTTATGAAATTCAGTCAGTAGGATTAGAGCACAGCTGAGGCAGATAGGAGGTGGGTGAGCTCTAATGCCCTGGAAGGCGGGAATTCTGTGCTATCGATTCTCCTCAAAGTCATGTTCATTTTAATTCTTTAGCCTTCACTGACTTGCTCCCTAACCACCGTGCATTTTCCAGGAAAAATATTGCTCAAGTTTTTTATGACAACTATTATGTTCCATGCTTTTCCGCTGCCTTTTCCATCCTAGGTCCTTCTTTTTGCCTTTTCATCTTGGTAGGGTGGGTTTTAAAATCATCTAAAGAACAATTAGTAATCTGGTTGTCTCTTTAAAAGCAGTATCTGGGGTGCCTGGGTGGCTGAGTCATTAAGCGACTGCCTTTGGCCCAGGTCATGATCCTGGAGTCCCTGGATGGAGTCCCACATCGGGCTCCCTGCTCTGCAGGGAGTCTGCTTCTCCCTCTGACTTCCCCCCCTCATGTGCTCTCTCTCTCTTTCTCAAATAAATAAATAAAATCTTTTAAAAAAATAAACAACAACAAAAAATAAAAGCGGTATCTGCCATGGCCCAGCGAGGAAACAAATGACGTTACAGATTTAAACTGAGAGAATTTTGTCTAAATTGCTAATGAGGCAAAAAGTTGTTAGCTAAGTAACTGAAAGGGTAAAAAGAGAACGATAAGCTCTCATGGAGGTAGCAACTGCAGGAAACATCTACCACCCTTGGGAAGAGACTAGAATTACTACAACTTAGAAACTTAAAAGATCCCAGGGGGCCAGGAACCAGACCTTGGAAGAGGGAGCACCAGCCTGCTGGCCCTAGTGCCTCTGAGGAGCAGCACATGATGGCGCTGGTTCTGCAAGTTTTGGAAAAACTGAAATCTGGATTCAGTATTTTCTGTGGGAAGGAACTGCCCTTGTTGGGGTAAAAAAAGAATTGCTGGGATGATACTCACAGAATCAAGAGGAAGCCAGGAGGCCCACAGGATGCAATCAGGAAGGTGCAAATCCCTTCTTCCTTCACTAGGCTCCCAGTTTCCTCTGGCGCTTCCTATTGGTCGAATATAACATGTCTTCTGGCAAAGAAGAAATGTTGGGTTCCAGTCTCACCTTCAATATCAGAATGCAGAGAAGAGAAAGGTGGGTTTGGAACTGAAAGGCAATAACTTAGTAAGGGACACGGGATTTCTCTTCTACCACTCACTACTCCTTCATTTACTCTTTTCATACTTTTAAAGTCCTTAACACTGACCTCTTAATTTTCATTTCTACCTACATACCATTCCCATCCTCTGCTTTGCCCAAACTGTGATCACAGTGGTTTACTTGTCACTTCTAGTTACCTTGTGGTTTTTCTGTTAAAATGTTTCATAACTACCTGTTTTACTATTATAGGAAAGCCAATTTCACCCCCAGCGTGGTAGTGAAATTGGGTTAATTTAGGGTTGACTGCTTTCTGAAGAGTTCCTAGGTGGATTACCAGGGGGGATACACTGATATCACAGAATAGTGTATTGAGTAATACAGTAGGGCAGTGAGTAAAGTAACTGGTGGGAATCTCCAGGTGTTAATTATCCAGATAGTTTGTGTTCCTGTATAAGTAAAAATGTGGATCAAGCAAGATATGCACATTATTTTCTCATTGTGTCAGGGTATTGATTTGTTCTGTCTATAGCATTCTAGCTAGAATTCTAGCTAGAGAAAATTCTGTACCAGAGTATACAATGGATGATTCCCCTGGAAGAGTATGATGTGTAGGTAGGAGCAGAAAGCCTATCATGGAAAAAAATCAAGCCCTGTACAAAGAAAATAACCAAAGCCATTAGCAGCTGAACTCATAAGCTATAATAAAATGATAAAATGTAACAAAGCTGTAGCAATTATCATATCAGTTTACCCATAAACTTTTCTGATCCTTTTCACATTCATCATTCCAGCAAAATAATACCCAGATGTAGTAATTACAGGAAATTTCCACGTCTGTTGGCAAAAACTCAGAAGACTTTGGCCTGTCAAAAGTCTTACTGCATTAGCAGAAGCTGTGTAAATGGGCCATTCTGTAGTTACAAGGCAAGACCTTTTGGCTTTGGTTCAGTTTTTAAGTGACTCTAAGGGAAATTTCATACTAGGTTTTATTGACTATGAATTGCTATTTCTCTTTAACCAGAGCACATGCTTTTTATAAAATACAATGCCTAAGGTATATAATTATGCATTATTCAACTGCAAAACAGGGAATTGATACCTTTGCTTAAAATGGAGATAAAAGCTGACACTTTTTCAGTCAAGAATTGTTTCAAATTTATGAAAAAAATGAAAATTTTGCAGATTATATCATATGAAAAAGTTTTGCTCAGAAAAGTTTTATTGCTCATCACACCATTTACTATTTTAAAAATTATTTCTAATGTTATAATTCAGCTGTTAGTTAATTGGCATATATTTGGCATCTAAGATTCTGTAACTAAATCAGGTCTGGATGCTTAGCTGCTCAGTGTCTCAATAAACAGTTAAAAACAAGGCAATAGAAAACTGTACTTTATGTGAAAACTACTCCATATAAAGCAAACGTTACACAGGGATTATTATTTGGCCTTGTACTGCTGTTACATAGCCCTTCAAAATGTAAACTCCTATATAGGTTAGAACAACTTTATTTATTTATTTATTTATTTGGTGCTTACTACTTTATTTTTTGGCAGTTTTACATTTCATAAGTGTTACAACAACTTTTTTTCCTTTGAGGAGGAATCTGAGAAAAGGAATTAAAAATATACTTTATTTTCATATTATAATCAATACCATCAATAGTACTAAAGGCATAAAGAGAACATACCACTAAAATAGACAGACTTACAATGGATATAAGTTTGAGATAGTGATATATATTAATTTAATGGCTTGGATATCAGTGAGGGTATTAACTGGAAAACACTAAGTATTCAAAACAGAAGGAATTTACTGTAGGTGATAGTAACATAGGTGATAAAAGAATTATGAAGCCATCAGACTGGTCAGGCAACTCAGAATTTAATAATTGCAGGAGCCATCATCCCTGGGCTGGAGTGCCAGAGAGTAGAAGTAATTTTACCAAAGCTCGGAACACAGGGTCACCAGTGATAAGATGCAGTCATAATAGGCCTATCGGTTGGAGCTGGCAGTTTAAGAGAGAGTAAAAATATATTGGGAATCCCACTTGTAGCCCAGGGGAAGGAATACAGCTGTCTGCTTCTCCCTTTCTTCCCACTTTCCAATGACCCACCAGTGCTTCCCTAAGTCAGAACCAGCCAGAAGCCAAGAGACATGGAAGCCTAGAAGTGCAGTTGGCAGAATTTAGTCCCTTTCACACCCACAGCCACCTAACTCCCTTGATACAAAGGCGAACAAGGAAAGCAGCAGGGTGGAAGGATCTTCGTGCAAACAGATTCTGGAAAGGTCAAGATTATTGAGTAAACAATATAACTTATGAGCCAAAGGCATCTCTCATTAACTCTTTCTTGGTACTTCAACATTCTGAATATGGTATACAATTTCTAGGAAATCCAATTTTTTCCTACAGATTACTTTAACAAATTAAAAATATATATTTTACAAAATACATAGAGAAAAAATAATAAATTTCATCTTTTAAAAAATTTTATAATACCATCTAAACTTTTTAATGGCAATGTGATTTATTTCTCTTGGTTGAAGAGAGAAAGATCCCTGAAATGGAAGGACAAGATAAGGGCAAAGGACCAAGGATAGACATTTGTTTTTGCTGTTGCATTAAAAAGAAGCAGTAAGGGAGGTCATAGTTCCACTACAGAAATCCAGCAGGGTGATGCAGGTCCTCTTTGATCTGGCTGGTATCATAACCAGAAGAGATGGCAACGGAGTCAGACGTTATACTTGACAGAGAAGGCTGGACAGCAAAGAAGTTGAGAATCAGAGTTAGAAATTAGTGCTGTAGCTTCACTATAAAAGAGAAATGTGCTTGCAGACTGAGTTGTCTTTCAAAGGCTCTGGCTTCTTCCTGAAGCTCCCAGGCTCACTGAACTAGGGAAGTGAAATTTTATCAACCAGCTTCCAGATGAAGCTTCATACCTGAGAATAGGGTTCTAATAGCAATCAGGTGGTCAGTGAATGGTTCTGACAGCTCTCTGGTCTGTTTATGGCCCACATCTGGCCTGGATAAGTTATTCTCTCTTCTAGGATGAGTCAACAGGGAAAGCACATATTCCAACAAATTGAGGTCTGTGGGAATACTCTTCAACATTAAAAGGGATATAATATAGACGATGTGGAAAAAATATAGATTTAAAAAAGATTTACTACAGGAAAATTAAAATACATTTTACAACCTTTCTGCATTGAGCTAGTAAAATAATTCAAGGAATCAGACTTTATGAAAAGAGCAAGGAACTGTTCAGTTAATATAAAAGATGGAAATAAAAAGGAAGCTGGGAGATGAGAAAATATTGTAATTTTTAGTAGGAAACTAAAAGTTTAATAACAGAATTGAAATCTGCAGAACACACTAAAGAACAGAATAAATATTATGTGAAATTGTATCAGTGGTATAATAAACAAACTGGATAGATCTGAAATGAAATGAAATTTGATAGAAGGAAAATGATAAGAGATTATTATGGATCAAGAAGACAATTTAGTGATCTAATATAAGAAAAAATGTATTTCTGAATAAGAAAACAAATGGAAAAAGTCAACAATTGCAAAATACAATAAAAGGGATACATTCTGAAATAAGGAATGTTAAATCACCTGAATGTGATTTAAAATTTTTCCTTATTTACCAAGAAAAATTAATAAAAAATACCTTAGACATATAATGGTAAATTCTGCTTTTTTTTCAGTAATATGGATTAATCAAGCACTCAAGACATTTAGGTACAAGAATTTAGCTTTGACATATCTTTGTATTTCTAATGCCGCTCATTGAGCCTGCCATCCCCATCTTGCAGATGGAGACAGTGAAATTAGAAAGATTAAATAATTTTCTTAAAGTCCTGTAACATTTGCTCCACAAATGTTATGTTGGTAAAACTGGAAGGAATGATAACATTAAGTAAGTTTTAAGGGCATGATTCTTGACAAGAAAATAATACCTGTATCGTATATTAAGTACTCTAGTTGAGATTGATTCCCAAAATATATGAAGGAAAATCATCATAAAAAGGAGAGAAAGAAGTGGGTTTCTGGGTTCAGTTGAAGTGCCAGCATGCTCTATGGAAAGCAACTCACTTTGGGGATCAATGGCAAGGAGGCTGAGCTGCTAGAAACTATTCCTGATGCATTCATGGCATAATGGGTAGACAGAAATAAAAACTTGGATTGTGAAACAGTATGTTAAACAGTACACAAAAATTTATAATAAAAAACAGTTGTCCCATACCCTTCTCCTGCTAACCCCTAATTCACTTACCCAGAGCAATGCTTTTAAGCATTTTTATTTCAGTTCTTCTGACACATGCACTTTTTCTTCCCAAATATAGTTATATATACCACTCTTTAAAAATGTCTCTGTTGTTCAGATTTAAGCAGGTAGTCAACTATTTTGAAACCATTAAACAAATATCTTTTTTTATTCCTTCTTTTTTCTCCCATAGCAGTTCTGTTGTCATAGGTAAAAGAAAAAGGAAAGTCAAATGGAATATGGAGAATATGATGTAGAGGAAGTGCTTGCCGGATAAGAAGTGGAGTAAATGAAAACTCTTTGCATTCAGTGGAACATGGGAAAGAGAAGAGGGAGAGAAGCAGTAAAAACACCTATTTGCACACTTTGCCCTAGCTCTCCACCACTGGGAAAGAGGGTGGAGGACTGTGTGGTTGAGGGAAAGCCAAAGACAGTGAGGTCTGCGGAGATGTATTCGTGCACAAACACAGCAGGGCACACATGGGGGCTTAGTGTGGTTATGAGGAGAAAGGGTGTAATTTATGACTTTGTGATATAGAATCAATTCACCAGTTCCTCATGTCTTGTGGGGGCGGGGAAATAGCTGAGATGAAAACCAGCTGGCCTGCTATGGGGGCTGCAGGGAGGAGGTTTGAGATGTTTGGATGTGTGAACTAAGCCAAGGGCCAGAGGGAGACTTTGCTGAGACCTGGAGTAATGGGCAGCTGGAAAGAGCCAAAGTGGAGTTAAGTCAAAAAGGGAAGTTCATCAGTCCCGAGGGAGCTGAGAGAACAAAACACACTTCTTTATTGCAAATGTTAGCAGAAGAAGCCAGTGGGGTACCCAGGCACATTAAGGAACAACCCCGAGGGGGCCAGAGGACCTGGGGGAACATAGTACAGGAGCTCACATAACCCTCTCCTACTTAGACTTGGTATCAAGTTGGGGTGGGAGGGGAGGAAAGTATATGAGGGGGAAGAAATTTTGCAGACAAGGTGTTTACCTAGAATAAGCTGAATTATTAAAAAAAACCAGTTTAAACTGGAAACAATAGATTTAACAGGAGCTTTGTCAGAAAGATTAGATCGTATTAGGAAAAAACAACTACATTATTTTTGTATTGCTGAGTGGTAGTGAGTTTATATTTCCATATAAATTATATATTCAATCTTCTGTTTATTAACCAATTTCTTTTTCTTTCTCAGTCTGAAAGATGGAAGTATTTTCTTTTTTGTTTTTCCCTCCACCTTTCCTTCTTTTTCCACCTTCCAACAGCTGTCTCCTGTACTTTTACATATATGTGGTCAAAGTGGATAAAAATTGCAATCTATTTTGTAACTGTTGAGTTTTATAGCTTTTCTTAAAAGTTGATTCTAAAAGCAGAAAATTTGAGAGTCATCTTCTTGCTCTATTGCCTGGACTGTTTCATGCCTTTAATTGAAGGCCATTTAATTCCTTTTCCAATTTGAATAGCTTATTTATATTTGGATTCTGATTATCTTACATTCTTTTTCTTTTCTAGAGTCTTACCATGGTTGCTCTCTAGACTTGCTGAACCCTTGAAGTGCTGGGACTTCCTTTTATTGCTCTCCTTGGTTAGACCCTTTGTTTCCTATTTTATGTTTACACCCTCATTTCTTTTCCAGAGCAAATCCTGAAATAATTACTCAGGTAAGAGGTAAATATTCTAATACTTTGCATGTCTAATGATATCTTTATTTTACCAACCTATTAATAATGATATCTTTATTTTACCTCCATATTTAGTAATGTGAATGGACGCAGACTTCTGGACTAAAGTAACTTTTTCTACATTTTTGAAGGCATTGCTTCATTGTGTTCTACCTGTAGTATGTCAGTTAGACAGTGAGATGCCAGTGTTTTTCTTATTGCTTTGAATATAATATGTTTTTCTGTCTTTTTAGATGATGTTCTCTTTTAAAAATTGAGATATGATTAATTATGCATATATATTGATAATTGATATAGTTTCAGGTGTACAGCATAATGATTCAATATTTGTATATATATTGCAAAATTATCATGACATGACAATAAGTCTAGTTAATATCCATCACCATGCATGGTTACAAATTTTTTTCTTGTGATTGGAACTTTTAAGATCTACTCTCTTAGTAATTTCAAATATACAGTAGAGTATTGTCAACTGTAGTCACCTATGATTTAATTATTTTATAACTGGAAGTTTGCACTTTTTGAACCTCTTCACCCATTTCACCCAACCACCCTCCCTGCCTCCTAAGGATGACTTTATTCTTGAAATAGTTAAGTTTCATATTACTATGTCCAATTATGGGTCAGCTTTCACTTGTCCTGCTATTGCAAGGTAGTCCCTTTTAATCTGAAGGTTTCTTTCTTCTTCCTCTGGGGAAATTATGCTTATTCTATTTTTCAAATGATTTTATCTTCTCAATTTGTTTTTTGTTAGTTTGTTTTATTTTCTGTTGTTACATCTTGTAGATTTGTCTTCTGGATCTCTTATGTTTTTTCCTCACATTTTTTATCTCTTAATTTTATTTCCTCTTTGTTGGAGCATTCCTAAACTTTATATTCCAGCTCTTCTACTTATTTCGAATAGTGACCATCATATATTTAATATGCATCACTCTACTTAATAGCTCCAAACTGAAAACTACCCAAATGCCTGTCACCAGTAGTATTAAAGTCACACAGTAGAATGCAGTGGAATTCAATGGGATGAATGCAACGCTATGGATGCAACGAAATTTATTTCAGGAATACAGTGTTAATTAAAGAAACCAGGCACAAAAGAGGACATATAGTATAATTCCAATTATGTGAAGCTAAAAGAAACAAACAAATGAAGCTAAACTAACAAACGGAACTAGCTGTTAGAAGTCAGAATATTAATCGCCTGTGGAGGGGGGAATAAGGACTAGAAGGAGCAGAAAGGTCTCTGGTGTCAGTATGCTCTGTTTGCATATACGGGTGCTAATTACACAAATGGATACAGTTTGTGAAATTTATCAAGGTGTGTACTTTTCTGTACCTATACTACACTTGAATAAAGAGTTTAAAAGAGCAACAGTAAGTCGGTAAAAATAATGTTGGCAATATATTTTACACAAAATATTATTTATAAAGAGAGCTCTTCAAAATGAAGAAAAAGATAAATACTCCATTTAATATGTAAAAAGAACAAGAATTTAAAAAATTGTATATGAATATATACAAGTAACTAATAAACATTTAAAAAACATTAAAAGTCATTGGTAAGTAAACAAATGCAAAGTAAAATGGATATGGCACATATCTTAAAATGGAGTAAAATGAGGGAAATGCTCCATGTCAGTAAAGCTTTGGGAAGCTGAATACTCTGAAATATTGCACAGGGGATTGATACTGGTAGAGAGTCTCTTGAGGATGAATTGGCCATGACTACAACAATAACAGCAAAAAGCAATAAAAGTGGATACTCTGTGGCCTGCTATTAAGCCCTAAGAGTTGGTCCTTAAGAATTTTGTTTATGGATGTTCATAAATATTCCATTACATCAATTATTTATCAAAGCCTGATTTATCAGAGCTAAAAAATTTACCAACTAAGCTTAACAATAAGAGATGGGCTAATCAATTTGTGTTAAAATTTTACAATGGTATCTTATCTTGTACAGCCTTTAAAAATGGTGCTGTGGATGAATATTTCATTATACTCAAAGATGTTAAGAATACATTATCAAGAAAAAAATTCCCAAACCACATAAATCTGGTTTTTTTTAACTGTACTTTTTGTGCACTTTTTCTCCTCTGGAGGGGAATGGAACGGAACTCATCAAAATATGGGATTCTGTCTCTTACATATGAACTATGAGTAAGTTTAATTTTCTTAGTTTATTTTATGGATTTTCACGTTTCTGTAATCAACAAAAAAAAGTATTTGTCATTTTTATTTTGTTTATTTGAGAGAGAGAGAGAGAGAGAGAGAGAGAGCACATGTGCATGCCCTCAGGGTGGGGGGAGGGCAGAGGGTGAGGTCATCTTAAGCAGACTCCCCGCTGAGCCCTGAGCTTATCATGGGGACTCCCTCCCAGGACCCTGAGATCATAACTATGAGCGGAAACTAAGAGACACTTAACCGACTGTGCCACCCAGGCGACCCAGTATTTGTCATTTTTAAAAGATAAAAGATATTTTAGAAATAATGATATTTTGCTTTACAAGATAAATTACCCAGATTCACAGAACTTTCATTTTTGCCTTTCTGTGACAAAGTATCTTGATCCTTTTTCTTTATACAGTTTCTAGTGCTACTAAGCACATCATTTTAATTTCATATGCTAGAGAGTTATTTTTATTCCATTCAAATTTAAGTAATTATGTTTTTAGAAAGAGTAAAAAACAAGTAACAAAAAAATCTTGTCTCATGTACAGGGAGTGAGTCAAATTATATAATTCTAGCACAGAAGCAATGAGCAGACACATTAATTTTGGGTGTCTCTGCCATTTAAGCAAGAAACATAAATACTCCATTCAGTTTGTGAGTTTGGTACAGAGGCCAGATACAACATCAACTAATTATATTCAGGCTACAGAAAAGCAGGACTGAGACTGACCAGGCTTTAGGACTCTGCATCTTTCTCTGGATGGTTTAGGATCTAATCAGTGGCATACGTCAGGCCCTAAAGGGAATGACATTCCTAATTAAAAAGCTGAAGACTTAGTTATACAATCTTGGTAACAGTAGAAAGTGTGATATTGAAAGTTAAGTTTATAATTGCAAGTCTAATTTTCTTTAGAATTTTTGCAGCGCTGCATTTCACTTAATTTTCCATTCATATGCAATAAAATTACTGATGTAAAACAGTTGTGCTATTTCATGGATGCTTTTAAAAATGTATTTTGCAGGTGCTTAAAAACAAGGATAGTCTTTTGTGAGAAGCAAGAGAGAAAGTGCAAGAAGTAATATTGATAAAGGCATTTCTTAGAAATGTCTGTATATTCCAAAATAGCAGTTAAGCTAATCAACCATATGGAGTTTTCCTCTGAGTTGTCTGTTTTTCTTTTTAATTATGATAAGTGCAATGATTATATAAATATAATCTAATTTACCCTAGCTTTCAAATAGTTAAATTCAATCTACATTTGTAGAGCAGGTGGAGTCTCAGGCCATGCAGTATTTTACTTTTTATATTACTTAAATTGATTTTTATGTTCATCTCCAATTTTGCCAGCTGGTAAAAATTTAATCTTAGTCAGTTCAGGTTCATCCACTCTTTGGCCTGAACTTCCATTAAGTTCAGGAGGTTTACAGAGTGTGCATGGGAGGGGTGAGGGTGTCTGTTACTCAGTGTCCTCTCTATCCTGGTGGCAGCTGGTGGTTTATCCTCATTACCATCTTGTCTTTAGTTACTGGTCATCCTTTGTCCCTAGCACTATGCCTTGACAGTTGTCCACTTTACTTCCTTTCCCGTCCTATACCCTATTGGGCTTTAGGAAACTATGGACCTGGCTAAGGTTATCATCACTTTGGCGACTGTGCTGGGATGTACAGAATCGTATCGCGCCTTGTGTATGGGAAACTCTTGTCTTCTACATCTCCACATTTTTGTTTGTAGGAACCAACTTGAGACTAATCTATAAGACCCCCATACAAAGTTTTGAGCATATTAAAAAATGGCTCTCCCTTTGGGCAAAAGAGCTGTGAGAGCAGAAATACACTTTTGTAGATGTGCTTCTTGCAGATGGGTATAGTGCCACCCCAGGCACATGGCTTGGTGTGTTGAATGTGAGCTGGATTTCAATCTCTTTATCTCCCAAGTGCCATGATTCAAAATACATTTTTTTAAATGCCCAGTGGCTACCTCTTCATGGCAATATATAATTGTTTAGAAAACCAGTGTTTAGGCATCTACCAATATACCCAGCAGTACAATTATCAGACCTATATTTCTCAATTGTACCTAGAAGGCAATTGTTAAATTGCTGTTAAATGCCTTGCTTGAGCCACAGTGCACAGTGAATTTACCATTACCCAGATCTAAATGTAAATACTCTTTCTTTAAAAATGAAAGTAGTCTTCCGTGAAGTTTGGTAGTGAATCATTACTATTTTTCATTATCATCGATAGGTTTCATAAAGTACTCACAAATGATCTTTAAATAGTCTAAAATTTGCCTTAATTACAGTGTCTTGCATACTAATACAGTATTTCTATAAAGAAATTTTCCCTCCTTACTGCCATCTCTGAAAGTAAACATTTTGTAGCCCTTCTGATGTGTAAGGTATTATGATAGATAATATCTGCTATATATATTTGAAATATCAATATGTCATTTCTGAGTGTATAGTGTTTGGGGAATGGAGTTAAAGAAGGAAAATTATATATCATTGAATGTCTATGATATTTTAGGCCTATTTTATTTTACTTATTTTTTTAAAGATTTTGTTTACTTGAGAGAGTGAGAGAGAGAGAGCACGAGCAGGGGGAGGGACAGAGGGAGAAGCAGACTCCCCACTGAGTGGGAAGCCCTATGCTGGGCTCAGTCCTGGGTCTTGATCCTGGGACTCCAGGATCATGACCTGAGCTGAAGGCAGATGCTTAACCCACTGAGACACCCAGGCGCCCCAGGCATATTTTATTGTATTTATTTTTTTCTACCTGATTCATGTGCTCGATATTATTTTTATTCTCATTTTATGGGTAAGAAAATTTATGCTGAGAGGTCATACAATCAAAGACAAAAATGTATCTGATTCCAAAGTCAGTGCTATTTCAGTTCATCAGTTGTGCTTTACTTTAGTGTATATAATACCAGCTTATTAAGAAGCAGATTCTTGGATCCTTATCCCTAGAGGTAGTGATGGAGTTAGTCAAAAGGGGACACTAGGATCTGATTTTTAACAAGCAATCCAGGTGATTTTTATGCAGCCAGTCTGTAGGTCACAGTCTGAACAATTGTATTAAAACATATGTCCTCAGAAAGTGACAATCCTATATGGGACCACTAGTGCATACAAAATTCCAGTAAAGGTAAACTGGTCTTATTCTATAATGCAGTTACAAAGTACTCCTTTATTATAAAGCAAATTTGAATCTGGAAGACATTTAATCTGAGTATTAAAATTTGGCTTTGGGGGCGCCTGGGTGGCTCAGTCAGTTAAGCCTCTAACTCTTGATTTCGGCTCAGGTCCTGATCTCAGGATCATGAGATCGAGCCCCAAGTGGGGCTCCATGCTCAGCAGGGAGTCTTCTTGAGATTCTCTCCCTCTCCCTCTCCCCCTCACCCATCTTGTGCATGCGTTGTCTCTCTCTCAAATAAATAAATCTTTAAAAAAAAAGTTGGCTTTGAGGTAACAGGAGGATGTGATTCTGAAAGGGGCAGTAACAGGTAAATGAAATTCAGCATGGCTAGAGATTATGGTGCAGAGTAAGAGGCATAGCAGATGATAACTTTTGCAGTTAGAGTGTGCTTAGGTCACATGCCCAAAATTGATCTGTGAAAAATTATCCTGTTTTTTTGTAATGTGAATCATCTCTCTCTCTGTCTTTTCAAGGATAGTAGTGATGTAGATTAGATCTATGTTTTAGATGATAAAAATTAAAAGGCATTAGGAAGAATGACTGGGGAAGGACTTATAATCCACTTTAGAAAAAGCTCTGGTTTTAGATCAATAAATGTATAGTAAGTATCTGAGAGAATAAAAAGTGAATGGAATGAAGGGGTCAAATCTCAGAATGTTTTATATTAAAATCGGCTGGATGTGTTGATCGACTATATTAGCTGAAAAAAAGACTTAAATATTTCTTTAACACTAAATCAAGGTGACTGGAAATGTGGCAGTGCCATGAATTCTGAAAGGAAACATAAAAAACAGACTTGAGTGGGGCATATGAGTTCAAGTTTTGATTTAATGTATTTGAGGTTCTAACAGGGTATCACTGTGGAGCTAGCATTATGTAGCCACTTGGAAGTATCGATTTGGAACACAGTAGGAAGGCCAGAGCTGATGTATACACTCGGGAGTATTCTGGATGATGAGTTCATAAAACCAGGAGCACGGTTGACACTAAGTGTGGTATATCAACTAAGAAGATTGTCCTGAATTTGAAGAAATATACTTCCAAGAGGTAACTGAAGAAAAATTAACCATTAAAGAATACAGAACAGAGTCCCTTAGAAAGACACAAGAAAAGGCCAAGAAAATACAGTGACATAAAGCTATAAGGGAAAGAGAGGCAATACAGAGGGGATAATAGTTCTGAATATTGCAGTATGGTCAGAATTTATGGAAAGGAGAACCAGTCGTCTGATTTGGAAATGAAGAAATCATTTGATAAGGAAGCTTTGATAAGGAAGAGTTTTAGCAGGTAGTGGACAAGAAATCCTGGTGTCAGTGTGTTGGAGTTGAGGTTAAATAAGGAAGTATAGTCTGCAAACCTAGATGACATCTTCAAGAACAGCATGGCTGTGAGGTAAGTAGAGATAAGGGATAAGAAATAACCTGAGCAAAACACAGGGTAAAGAGAGAAAGTGATTTTTTTTGTTTTAAGAACTGGGGAAATTGAGTGTGTTTATAAACTGAGATGAAAACAGTCAAGAGACAGGGTGACTTGAAAGGGTAGAAGAGGAAGGAGTTGATTGGACAAAAAGAAAAAAGATAATGAGATTAAAAGCTTAAGGGAAAGGGAAAGCATGGACCTCTTTGAAAAATAATCAGCTATGGAGTATTCTCTGTCAGGTCTTAGAATATCTCTTTTAATTTTCAGAACATCTTTAAGGTATATATATTTTACACATGAAGAAATTGCTGTGATAAAGAATTAGCTTAAGGATACCCAGTAAGGAAATGGCAAGTCCTTTTTTTCTTCAGTTTTTTATGTCATCTCCTCTCTTTGTGTTAGAAAGTAAATAAATAAAAAATCAGGAATTAAAGAACATTAGATAAAGAGGAAAAGGAATTTGAAGAAACTTATTTGGGTATTTTTAACATTTTAAATCAATAAGGAGATGAAGTCGTTTGCTCATAGATTTGACTGCATCTAGAGATGGGCAAAGGTGAAAACTACTGGGGAGGGAGGTTATGGAAGAGAGTTAATTTAAGATAAATAAAATAATAATTTGTGATTAATATTCAGTATTCAGATGTAGTTCAACTCTATGCCTTGTAGTGAGGTCAACTGGCACAATAATGTGAATTTTGCTATGTTTAGTCCTTTCAAATGGATACAGAGAAACAGCAATATTAACATAGAATTGGAAACTGCTAGGGTATGTAAAACAATAGGCCAGCTCTTGGCTGCTGATGAGAGAGCACGGCTTACTGACTGACCATGGTCGGGCTCGGTAAGGAATTGAGCGAGGCTCGGAGGTGAGGTGACAGGACAGGAGGGAGAGTTCGAGTTATGCAGGGACGTTCAGACTTTGAAGGATGCACACACTGGAAGATTCCAAACTGCTGCGGTTAACAGAGTTTGGAGGTGAATCCGTGCAGGTGATGATGTGCTCCATGGGAAGCACTTTCTAGCTGTGTGGGGAGCTAAAAGGGAGATGGTGGTTGTTAGGGTCAAGATGTTTTTGAAACATAGGGTCTCTGGTTTTGGAAAGGTTATCAGGGTGAACAGTCATGCAAATTATAATAGTCCCTCCTTATCCATGGTTTTGTTTAGGTGGTTTCAGCTACCCACTGTCAGCCATGCTCTGGAAGCAGATCATCCTCCTTCTGACATGCTGTCAGAAGGTGAATGATAGCCTAATGCCATGTCACAATGCCTACATAATTCACCTCTCTTCTTCTGATGATGCATGCGTTTTATCATCTCACATCATCCATCACATGTAGGAGAGTGAACAGAGTATAACATAGTATTTTGGGAGGGACCATGTTCCCATAATTTTGATTACAGCATACTGTTACAACTGTTCCATTTTATTAATAGTTACTGTTGTTAATCTCTTACGGTGCCTAATTTGTAAATTAAACTTTATCATAGGTATGAATGTATAGGAAAAATAGTATATATAGGGGTGTAGTACTGTCCACTGTTTCAGGCATCCTTTGAGGTCTTGGAAAGTATCCCCCACAGATAAGGTGGGACTATTGTATAGTTCAGGGAAGAGTGGAGATACTGAGCATTATGGAGTAGTGTCCTGCAAATCATTTAGGTGATGAATGGAGAAAGTATTGTAGATATATCAAGTGAATTATGGAACAGAGGAAATGGGAAGGAAACAGGGAATAAAGAGGATGTCAGCTTATCTTCTTGTTCCTATGAGAAGACAATTTGCATGGAATATTACACAGTTTATGCAAGTAATAATTTAATTTATCCTTAAAATAATTCTGAAGGTGACAATTTCTAATTAAATAGAGAATGCTATTAATTTATTTGCAGAGTTATTTAATCAAGGCTAGGACCTAACGTATGATATCATGGAGAAATTAGATTAGTACTGAAGCATTGAAGTTATTTCCATTAGCACAGATTATTGTAACAGTGACCAAGTAGAAATTTTGTGGTCTTCAAC
Source organism: Zalophus californianus (assembly GCF_009762305.2). NCBI lineage: Eukaryota > Metazoa > Chordata > Mammalia > Carnivora > Otariidae > Zalophus > Zalophus californianus. Next base: position 94,121,977 of record NC_045596.1, read on the forward strand.
TTGTGATATGGGTCAATTAAGTAACAGTGGTGAAATTAAATAGACAGTAATGATCAAGAGCCATGAACCAGATACTACCTATGTTACTGCCTTGCAGGTTTGGATCCTACTGAGTAACCTAAATTATCTAAAAGTCTTGGTACTATGTACAGAGAAAAAAAATGTAGTAAAGAACTAAATATTTGCTACTGAGAAAAGGCAAGCAGATTCCAGTTTATTTGGAGTTCAGATCACTTCACACAAGTCTTCAAGATTTCTCATTACAGTTTTTTAAGCAATGTTCTGCTAAGCAGTGTTCAGCTGTGAAGAAATAATATTTAAAATTTAGAGTCCAAATATTTTTCAGTTGCAAAGGTCTCTGTGATATCATTTTTTTTAAGGAGGAAATTTTCACTTTCAGTTGTATTAATAGGCCCCATTAAAGCTGACACAAAAGTTTCGGAGAGCACTTTCTGACATTTACATCATATGCTTGCAGTAAAAGCAATGATAAAGTTTAGGTACTGTATTCTCTTTGCCAGAATGAAGTCTCTCTGGAAAGAGTTAAATGGATACCTTGGCATGTAAACCTCTTGTTTGATCTGTGTAGCTTACTTTGATAATGACACAAAATGATTATAGTAACAAAAATCATACCTTAGTTAAGGGTGTACTTGCCATTACAAAGCAGTATTTGGATTTGTAGTTGAGTCGTAACAAATATGTGGCTGAATGAAAATTGAAGCATATCAGGCCTCAATCTGGAGGAATGCAGGGGAGAAAATTTCACTTATTTATGGTTATTCTAGAAAGCATAATACCACATTATATGTTATTGAATTAACAATTTTCTTTGGATTAAATATTCCACAATGTAATCCACTCTTTTCTTTTTTTTGAAATAACTTCAGACTTATAGAAGAGTTGTGAAAATATTACAGTTTATATATACCCTTACAGTAGCTGCCTCTGATGTTAAAAATTTATATAATCATAGAACAATTATTAATGTTGGCACAATATTATTAACTAGGCTGCAGACCACATTCAAATTTCAACATTTTTTCTTCTAATATCCTTTTTCTGTATCAGAATCCAGTGTAAAATTCCACACTGCCCTTATTTGTTATGTTTATATACTCTCCAGTCTGTGACAGCTCCTCAGTTTTTTCTTGTATTTCATACCTTGACATTTTTGATGAGTATGGGAGTTATTTTGTAGGATGTCTCTCCATTTGACTTTGTCTGATGTTTTCTCATTAGATTGAGGCTATATAATTTTGGCAAGAATACCCCAGGAATAATGTCCATTTGTTATGTCCATTTGTCCCACTGCATCGTATCAAAAGCGTATTATGGTGATGTATTGTATTTACTAAAAAAAGCAATGTTAATCTAGATCATTTGGTTAAGGAGGTAGCTGCTGGCTTTCTTCAGTGTTACTATTTTTTTTTTCCTTGTAATTGATAGCTATCTTGAGGGATATACTCTGAGACTATGCAAATATCCTATTTTTCCTCAAACTTTGTCCACGAATTTTAGCATTTATTCTCCCTGCAACAATTACTGTAATGTTGGTAATTGACCATCTGAGAATAAAAAGGCACATTTCCCCTAGTAATAGTATATTTAAATGAGAAACCAAACTCAAATCAATCAACAGTTTGTTTTTTATAGAGTTACCTGTAGCTGATATCTGCAGATTAATAATATCAATTATATATCCTGAAAGAGGTATGGAATATTAGATAATGAAGCAGAAAATTTAATTCTATCCCTATATTTTCTGTATGATTGAAACTTCACTTCCATTCTGAAATCCTTGGGTGAAGCAGAAACAACCTGATGTTTTGGTACCTGGCATGGTTTGCAATGAAATGTTCAGGTTTCTCAGAATTCAGGTGAATATTGTAGACTGAGGTCAACATCACTGTATATCCCTAAAGTAAAGGTAACTTTAGAGCCCTTTTGACCCTGAGGATTCCCCAATTACACAGGTCCAGAAATTGCCAGTTGAAGTGGTATTTAATCCTAATCCCCTTTCTATTTCAGTCTTACTATTATTATTCATTAGTTTTTCCTTCTGTAACATTTCCCAATCAGTTTGGTTGTTTGATTGATTTTGTAGACTCTAGGCTTCTGAATATTTGTAACACAACAGCACTAACCTTTCTTCTCCTTTCTTCTTTTTACTTTATCTTGTTCTTATTGGCATGGAATCCCAAAGAAATAGGTGGAGAATTTTAAAAGCCCTAAAGAATTTCAGTTTTCTAAAAAAAAAAAAAAAAAAAGAATTCCAATTTTCTATAACAAACCTAGGTTATATTTACATAGAATTGATCCTAAGGAAAATATTTTTTTAATTTTTAAATTTTAATTCCGGTATAATTAACATACAATGTTATATTAGTTTCAGGTGTACAATATAGTGATCCAGTTCCATACATCACCCAGTGCTCATCACGAAAAGTGCTCTCCTTAATCCCCATCACCTATCTCACCCATTCCCCCACCTACCTCCCCTCAGTAACCGTCAGTTTGTTCTCTGTAATTAATAGAGTCTGTTTCTTGGCTTGTCTCTCTCTTTTTTTTCTTTGCTGATTTACTTTTTTTTTAATTCCACATATAAGTAAAATCATATAGTATTTGTCCTCTGATTGACTTATTTCACTTAATATTATACCCTGTAGCTCCATCCATCTCTTTGCAAATGGTAAGATTTCATTCCTTTTTATGGCTGAATAATATCGCATTGTATACCAGCTCTTCTTTATCCACTCATCTATTTATGAACACTTGGATTGCTTCCATAATTTGGCTATTGTAAATATATATTATAAATATATAAACATCAGGTGCATGGATCCCTTTGAATTAGTATTTTTTGTGTTCTTTAGGTAACTACCTAGTAGTGCAATTGCTGGATCATAGGGTTCTATTTTTAACTTTTTGAGGAACCTCCATACTGTTTTCCACAGTAGCTGCACCACTTTGCATTCCTACCAACAATGCTAGCGGGTTTCTTTTTCTTCACATCCTTGCCAACACTTGTTTCTTGTGTTTTTTATTTTAGCCATTTTGACAGGTGTGAGGTGATAATCTTACTAGCTTTGATTTGCATTTCCTTGATGATGAGTGATGTTGGGCTTCTTTTTTTGTGTTTGTTGACCATCTGGATGTCTTCTTTGAAGAAATGTCTGTTCATTTCTAATGCCCATTTTAAATAGGATTATTTGTTTTTTTGGGTGTTGATTTCTTTAAGTTCTTTACATATTTTGAATACTAACTCTTTATCAGATATGTCATTTGCAAATATCTTTTCCCATTCAGTAGGTTGCCCTTTAGTTTTGTTGCTTCTTTTGCTGTGCAGAAGCTTTTTATTTTGATGAAGTCCTAATATTTTTTTTTTAAAGATTTTATCCATTTATTCATGACAGACAGAGACAGAGAGAGAGAGAGAGGCAGAGGGAGAAGCAGGCTCCCAAGGAGCAGGGAGCCCGATGCGGGACCCGATCCCAGGACCCCGGAACCATGACCCGAGCCGAAGGCAGGCGCCCAACCATCTGAGCCACCCAGGCGCCTAATATTTTATTTTTGCTTGTATTTCCCTTGGGAGGCATATCTAGAAAAATGTTTCTACAGTTGATGTCAGAGACATTACTGCCTGTGCTCTCTTCTAGGATTTTTATGGTTTCAGGTCTCACATTTAGGTCTTTCATCCATTTTGAGTTTATTTTTGTGTCTGGTGACTCTTGGATCTGGATATTTGTTTCCTTCCCCAGGTTAGGGAAGTTTTCAACTATTGTTTCTTCAAATAAATTTTCTGTCTCCTTTTCTCTCTCTTCTTCTTCTGGGATCCCTGTAATTGGAATGTCTTACGTTGTATGAAGTCACTGCGTTCCCTAAGTCTATTCTCATTTTGCATAGTTCTTTTTTCTCTCTTTTCTTTACTAGATTACTTTCCATTGCTCTGTCTTCTAGGTCATTAATTCATTCCTCTGCTTCTTCCAACCTTCTGTTCATTCTACCAAGTATGTTTCTCATTTTGTTTATTGAACACTTTCTCTACATCATTCCTTATCTCTGTGTTAAGGGTTTCACTGATATCTTCCACTCTTTTCTCAAGTCCAGTGAGTATCTTTATGATCATTACTTTCAATTCTCTATCAGGCATGTTACTTATGTCTTTTTCTCTTAGATCTCTAGCCATGGCCTTGTCCAATTCTTTCATTTAGGACAAATTCCTTTGTCTTCTCATTTTGTCTAAGTCTCAGTGCTTGTTTCTCTGTGTTAGGAAAGTCAGCTACATCTCCTGTCCTGGAGGGTAATGGGCTTATGAAGAAGAGGTCCTATAGTGCCTTGCAATGTAGTGTCCCCTCTTCCCCAGGGCCTGGTGCTTCAGGTAGTGTTTCCAGTATGTGCTATGCATGGTCTGCTGTGGTGTACTGGCTGCTTTATCCTTCAGACCAGCCATCTGCAGAGGCTCTTTTTGCCCGTTGTGAGCAGTATTTGGTCCCTGGCCTGAATTTGGTGAGTTTCAACTAGGTGTGCTCTGATCTGCTTATGAAATGAGACCTGTCACTACTGCTGCTGGACTGAAGCTCTGCAAAACTCCCAGGTCAGGAGATGGGGCTTTTGTAGGGGTTTGGGCTTGTCTTCTTGGGGAGGAGATCTGCTGCACCATGACTGAGGCAAGTATGACTGAGAAGGGTGATTCTACCAGTGTGTATGGGGGTGGGGTGGGGCTTGGTGTAAGCAAGTAGCAGTGTTTGTGCTACCCTGGCTCCCACAGGTGGCCCTGTGTTTATGCTGAGGGGATGGCAGAGGGAAATGACACTGGCCAGTTCTTTGTTCCTGGACAGGTCTCTTCATGAATGCTGCCTCTCTGGGACATGCTCAAGATGAGCAAATAACCTCCCTACCATGTCCCAGGTACTCTTCAGATCGCTGTTGGCACACTCTATGTCCGTGGGCTGTTTGCCTGCCTTCTCTCCAAGAGCAGCCCCAATGCCCTAGGCTCTCCCCAAGCCAAGCCCCCTGATCTTTAAACTCCAGTCTTTAAGCCCTACTAGTTGCAAGAATTCATGAAATTTGGTCCCTCTCACTTTCCAAGCCAGTTGCTATAGGGATTCATCTTACCTGTGTGGGCTCCTCTGGGTGCTAGTCCATCTCTTTCCCTTCTCGATGACTTCAGTGACCACATCCGTTTCTGTCTTAAACAATGTCTCTGTACTTCCCTACTTTGATGTGGCCTCTTCTCTACCTTTAGTTGTAGAGTTTGTTCTGCCAGTCTTCAGGTTGATCTGAGGTATTTAGGATGATTTGACAGTTATCTAGTTGTATTCATGGGTTGAGGTGAGCCTAGGATCCTTCTAATCTGCTGCCATCTTCCCCTTCCAGTCTGGAAATATTTTCTTAAGTGAAAAAGAATATAACTGCACTAGTGCTGGAATCTGTGTCTTTTTGATTTGTAATAGATTTATCCTAAATACCTGAATAATCCCTGACACATTGTAAGTTCTCAATAAGTATTTGTTGAATGAAAGAATGAATGAAATATCATGTAATAATTCCTTATTTTTTTTTAAAGATTTTATTTATTTATTTGACAGAGAGAGATACAGCGAGAGAGGGAACACAAGCAGAGGGAGTGGGAGAGGGAGAAGCAGACTTCCCGCGGAGCAGGGAGCCCGATGTGGGGCTCGATCCCAGGACCCTGGGATCATGACTTGAGCTGAAGGCAGCCGCTTAACTGACTGAGCCACCCAGGTGCCCCGATAATTCCTTATTTTTAAACAGAAACTAAACTACCTAGACTCCTCAGACAAAAGAGGACATACATGCAAATGTGTACAGACACATAAACCCATTCATGAGCACATCTGTGATATGAAATTTTAAGCAAGACAAAAGCCACCTAACATGCAGAAAAGCAAAATGCTGAACTGAAAGCCCTATTTTGTCTACAAATGTTTAATTCTTCCACTATCCTATGAAAATATGGAGTCTCTTTGAGCTTAAACCTTGAAATTTCCAATACAACTTTCTTTTGTTCCTGCATCTTACTTCATAATTTAATAGTTAGGAATCAACTTCTTTTCGTTTCATTGCGAAGGTTGTAGGTAGAGAACAATGGGGAATGTACCTTGAGATTTTCATTCTGACTTCAACATTGTTGCAGACTGTCCTAAGCCAATTTGGGTGCCTATGATTTTAAGCTTTTTTCAGTAGATAAACATTAGCCACCAAAGGAATTTGAGGTGAATGAGGATTAGCTAGCTACTCCCCATTGCTACAGGTTCTAATAAAAGTAAATCTCAAATTAAATCTCACTCACATTGACTAAACATTTATTGGTAAGCGAGCACAAAAACTGTTTCTTTACCTGTTCTGTATACCAGCTCTCTGTTCAGTTAGGTATTTGAAAATCAATTTACAGGAAAAGCTCATTAGAAGTCAAAGCCAGGATTCCAAATGGTTCTTCCATCTTCATAGCTGAGCATCAGGCAACCAAAATCCTGTTTGTGGATGAGCAAAGACTTGTTTAGAAATTTAGATAAGATCTCATTGAATTTTTGTGCTCTCTTCATGTTAGGGAGGCAGGGTCTAAAATTGTTTTGCTGATTCATATTAACACCCTTCAATTACCAGTAAAAACCCGTTTCTAACATTCAACAGGCCATTTAAAAAGCCACAAATTTTACCAATAAAAATGCCCTTAATCTTTACAATGCAGTCTTGGTGCCAAGCAAGATACAATTGCAGAAAGACCTGTAGCAGTCTTCTATAAAGTACAGTGGACTTTGTGATAGAAAACTTACAGACCATGTTTGGGCTGAATTTTTCCTTTTAAAATATCTTTTTTACTTTCAATAACTTCAGACTTCATAAAAACTGAAAAAAAATTGTATAAGGAATCCCCATATGTCCTTTCCCCAGATTCTCCAAATGTTAACATTTTACCACATTTTCTTATCAGTCTCTGTGATACATATGCATAATTATCTGACCCTTGCTATATATGATTCTCCTTTACCTAGATTCTTCAAATTTGACTAGTTGTGTTACTAATGATCTTAATAACAAAAGAAAAAATGTTCTTACAGTATTTATTTAATTTGCTTTCATCTGGATTATTTCTAAGTCTTTCTTTGTCTTTCATAATCTTGCCACTTTGAAGAGTACTAACTATTGATTTTGTGGAGTGCCCCTCAGTTTATGGTTGTCTGATGTGTCCTATGATTAGGTTCAGATTATGCATTTTTGGCATATTGATATTGTGGTATTGTTTCCTTTTCAATGCATTATACCAGGAGGTTAATTTTGTGGTGTCTGTCCAGTTTTTCCATTGTAAAGTTATTTTTCCTTTTGTTATTAATGTATGTCTTGTAAATAGATAATTTGAGGTCATAAAAATATCTTATTTCTCATTAAAATTTGTTATTAATTTTAATATCTATTGGTAATTTTTGAAGAAAACAATTGTTACTAAGATGTTTGCCAATGATGATTTTCTAATCCTTTATTCTCTCTACTGAAAGACCGAACATTTTCTTCTCCCTATTAAATGATTTATTTCATATTTACTTTTATAAGTATGGATTTGTGGCCCTTCTTTTGTTCTATGGGGTACATAATCTGTTACTATCACTACTAATTTTGATGTTCAAATTTTTGAACTGTGTATTTGGATTTGAATGCCATTAGTTGCTCAGTAGATTGTACATGTCTGATTAGAATGCCTAACTGCTCCAGGAGCATAGCTTAATCTAACACCCCTCTCCCCCAACACAACACACACATACACACACACACACACACACACACACACACACACACACACACAACATCACATTACATATGCTGAAGTATTTTCATGTGAATTATAGATATTGTAACTAACATCAGATCCATTCCAGGTGAACAAATTAAAGTTGAAATGTAGGCCCTCCGAATGAGAACCATAAACTCTGAAAGCTATAAATAAGCATTTTGAAAATGCTTTGCAGCACGATTATCAGTCAGGTCCAAAACAAATTCAGATAAGGCTTATGATTCGATATGTCACTTATTGAGGCACAACAGTTTCATTGGCATTTTAAAAAATAAGCATTCACATCATTATTTCTTTCTTTCTTTCTTTCTTTCTTTCTTTCTTTCTTTCTTTCTTTCTTTCTTTCTTTCTTTCTTTTTCTTCTTTCTTTCTTTTCTTTCTTTCTTTCTTTCTTTCTTTCTTTCTTTCTTTCTTTCTTTCTTTCTTTCTTTCTTTCTTTCTTTCTTCTTTCTTTCTTTTCTTTTCTTTTCTTTTCTTTTCTTTTCTTTCTTTCTTTTCCAAAAAAAATTAGTTTGAATCAGCCTAGGGTTGAAAATACCTGAATACTTTTTGAAGTTAACCTTTGGCTGGTTTCATTTCTGGTGATTTAAGGGAAGTAGGGACTTGAGGTTTCCTATTATTGTTCCTAAATTATTTATTCAAAAACTGAAATAATTGCTGGATGTTAACTCAAACTGATTTTGGGAAAATTAAAAGCTATCAGGTCCATATAGAATATGGATGGAATGTAGATGTTTCCTTATTTACTTCCCCTATAAATTTTCTCATTGTGTGTCTAACTATAGTTACAAAATATTTGCAATGGTCAAGCTTCATTTCTCCTGATTGTTATTATTATTTCATAAAATAGTGTTCTAATAAACCAATTTTATAGAAGATCATGAACTTAACATATGGACAAAAATAAAGGCCAATAATAACCTTCTATTTTTGGACTTCATAGGTAATTCACATAAGAACAAAGTCAATTAGGATTTAAATTCAAGGAAGGGATAGCATTTCCAAGGCAGTCAAAAATACATTGGGGTACCCTCAAACATGATAATCTTAATTTTATCCTAATTCTAATTTTTTTCAGTGGGCTACTAATTACTTTTTAGGGAAAAAGCAAAATGAAGAGAAGGGAATAATGGCAATGCATAATTTTTCATAATGCTTTATACCTCCAGGCTGTTTATTTTCATAGTTTCATTTCATTCTAACCCTTGTCTTATGAATAAGGTGTCATTATCCCTTTATTTCAAGTGAGGAAATTTAATTTCCAAGGTAATTTGCCCATGATTATTTAAATGAGTTCCCTGTATTGGAAATGGAACTGAAACCTAGGTAATTTTACTTCGTATCCTGACTTTTCCACTTAACCATGCTTTGCTCTGTGAAAATGTGAAATGTGATGGAAAGAACACTCAGAAAGTGAGTTGTCATCCTAGCTCTGCCACATTTTATGTATGACTTTGAACGAATAACTTCCTCCCCACCATCAGTTTTCTCTGAGATCTTTTTTGGTTCTGAGACAGTCATCTGGGCATTCATTCAGCCCATCTTCACTGTATGCCAACTCTGGGCCAGGGTGAATGGTATCACTGTTCTTATGGAGCTTATATTAATGTAGGAAATATAGGCTTATATTTATGTAGGAGCTTATATTAATGTAGGAAATATAGGCAATAAACAAGTCAACGTATATACAGATGTGAATTCTATTAACATTTATTTAAAAAAGAGGAAATTCTAAGATTTGTAGTTGGTTAATATAACCGAAAGAAATTATTGAAATGTATAATATTGACCAAAATCTGCACCTTTCAGTTTTATTGACTAATTCATTTTAATGTTATTGATATAGCATTGTTGATCAGGTTCTGAATTTTATTTCAATGATATAGACATACATAATCTGTTTCCACTATATTTTATTTTTTTGAAAATGTATTTGTTTAAAGAGGCTAAACTAATTCCTTTGCTTTGGGCATTAATATTGCTGAGCTTATGTAATATACAGCTGCTTTAAAAAAAAGGTTTATTGAGATACAATTCCAACTAACCCATTTAAAGTACAAATTCAGTGGGTTTTAGTGTGTTCACAGAGTTGTGCAGCCATCACCATAGTCACTGTTAGAACATTTTAAACACTTGAAAAGAAACCCCATACTCATTAGTGGTCACTCCCCATTTTCTTCATGTCCCACGGCCCCCAGTTTTGTGTTCTTGACCACAATAGAATTCAATTAGAAACAGATATCTAAACATCTCTGAAACATCCCCAAATATTTGGAAACTAAATGACAAACTTACAAAATAACTCTCAGATCAAAGGAGAAATCAAAAGGAAAATTAAAATGTATGAACATACAAACAGAACAAAACAAGCTTTGTGGAATGTCTTAAAACGGTGCTTATTGGGAGATTAACAGCACACTGAACACCTACACTGGAAAAGGAAAAGTTCTCAAATCAATAACCTCAGTTTCCATTCTAAGAAACTAGGGGAAAAAAGCAAATTAAATCCAAAGAAAGTAGAAGAAAGGATGAAAATCAGAGCAGAAATTCACTAAATAGGAAAACAGGAAACAATAAAGAAAAACAATGAAATAAAAAGTTGGTTCTTTGAGAAAATAAATCAAATTGATAAATTCCCTCCAGATCAGGAATAAGAGAAAACAAAAATTACCAGTATGGGGAATTTGAAAGGGGACATCATCACTACAGATCCTGTGGCTATAAAAAGAATGATAAGAAAATGTTTTGGACAATCTTTTGTCAGTAAGTTTGGCAACTCAGATGACATGAGTAAGTTCATTGAAAGACAAACTTCCAAAGCTCACCTAAAAGAAATGCATAATGTGAACTCCCCTGTATCAATTAATGAAATTGCATTTGTAATTTAAAAGTTTGGCAAAAAGAAAATGTCAGACCCAGGTGGCTTCATTACTGAATTTTGCTAAACATTTAAGAAATTAATAATACTAATTCTACTCAAGTTCTTCCAGAAAATAGTAAAGGATGGTATGTTTCCCAGCTTATTCTGTAAAACTGGAATTACCCTGATACCACAATAAGAAAAAATCACATTACAAGAAAAGAAAAATACAGGTGAACATCTCTCTTAACATAGATGTAAAAATTGTACTCTAAGTTTTAACAAATCGAATCTAGCAATAAAAAAAATGTATATTGGATTAAGATGATCATATGCTGTTTTTTTTCTAGCTTGGTAATATGGTGAATTTCGTTTATTGTTTTTGAATGGTAAACAGTCTTGCATTACAATGCAAGACATTGCAAGGGACAAAACTCATCATATTAGTAAACTTTTGAAAAAAAATATAGTCATCTTAATTTTATTTTTTCAAAAGATTTTATTTATTTATTTTAGAGGGAGAGCATGAATGGGGGTGGGGTAGAGGGAGAGAGCACATGGGGCTCAATCTCATGACCCAGAGATCATGACTTGAGTTGAAACCGAGTTGGATGCTTAACCGGTTGATTGAGACCACCCAGGTGCCCCATGATCATCTGAATTTAACATACCATTTTAATATAAACTCTCAACAATGTAGGAATTGGAAGGAATTTGCCTAACTTGATAAGGAGCATTTATGAAAAACCTACAGTTAACATCATATTTATTGGGGAACAGTTAAATACTTTCTTCTTAAGATCAGGAGCAAATTGGATATCTACTCTCACTATTCTGTTTAACATTGAACCAGATAATTCTTGCAAATGCCATAAAGGAAGAAAAATAAATAAATGACATCCAGAATGGAAAGAGTAAAACGGTTAATATTTATAAATGACATGATTGTCTATGTAGAAAAATCTAATGGGATCTTTAAAAACGCTATAGAACTGAAAAGTGAATTTAAGAATTGCAGAATACGAGATCAATATAAGAAAGCAATTGTATTTCTGTGTACTAGCAGTGAACAATTTGAAATTAAAATAAAGAATACCATTAGTAGCACCATAGTATGATATACTTATGGATAAATCTAACAGAAGATTTGAAAGACATATACACTTAAAATTGAAAGCACTGCTGAGAGATTTAGAGATCTAAATAAATAGACAGATATACACCACAGATGTAAGACTCAGAGTTATCACTATGTCAGTTCTTTCCAAATTAATCATAAATTCAACTCAATCCCAATAGGCTCTGTTTTCTTTCCTTTTGTTTTGTTTTGGTAGAAGTTGACAAATTGATTCTAAAATCACCTGGGAATGCAAAGGACCCAGAATAGCCAAAACAATTTTGTTATGGGGGAATGGGCAATTACAAAAGTTTTTTTTGGAGTTGATGGAAATATTCAATACTTTGTGGCAGTGGTTTCATGGATGTATATGTATTTGCAGATTTGTCATTTTGGGTAAGTTAAATATGTAGAGTTTATTGTACATCAACTATACATTAAGAAAACTTAAGTTAAAGATAAAGGAAATTCATTGAGTGTATTTCATTCTTTACATCTTCAGTTTGAAATACTTAACATTTTAAAACATTCCACTTTACTTCTCATGAATTTGGGTTGTTAATGCCTTATTACCTGAACCTTTAAAGTTACTTGATGTTATTTCAGGGTGGATTTCAAAAGCTGAAGGAATAATTTAGTCAAAGTCCAAGACTTTTACTATAAGTCTTGGCTTACTTCCTGAAAACCTAGCTAAATGATTACTAAAAACTAAAAAGACTTAGGATGGCCATTTAAAGTATTTAAAACCATGTTTGATTAAATCCCTACTTATGTGTCTGTTTGCTTTATAAGTGCAAAAAGCACATATAAAGTATCCGGTAATATTACTGTTCAGAGATGTTCTCTTCAAAACAAACTTCCAAAAAATAATAATAAAATAGCTTGAGTGAGTTAGAATAATAGTATTAAGAAAATCTAAAGATAATTTTTTTGTTTTCTATGTTAACTTTCAACATTAGCTAATTCTAATTGATAAGCAGCAAGATACACTTGAAATGAAGTAGTTCTTGAGGCATGAAAATACATATTATTTAATTCCATGCCAGTATCTCTACATAATGATGCCTGGCTTGATATAAAAGTTTTAAAGTGGGTAGTTAAATACTGCCTGGCCACGGAGCTGTGTCATTCCAGATAGCACCACATATCCTCTCTGGGCATTGATAACTTTAAGTCTTATTTTCCTATGTAAAAAATTTAGCAAGAATCTAGCACTTTGTTAATTATAAAACACATACATCTTTAAAGGCAGAGGCAACTTAGTATGTATTGCTATATCTTCTATTTTATTTTATTTTGGATGAAGGTATCAAATATTAGCAAACACATATACATAGTAACATATGTGTTCACTTCTTTGATACCCTCTGTAACCACTACGGAGTACAAGATAGGCCACTAAAGAGATTAATTTTGTTAGTAGAGATATTTCAGCAATCTACCAGATATAATTAATGATGTCATTAAGATAAAGGCAATCTATTTAAAGATATCAAAATGAATATGTGTGGTTGCTAAGCAATAAGATCGGAAAACCTAAATGTGAGTGGTTTAGTCGATAACCTTAGACTAGTAACTTCATCAGCCTCTGGGAAGGTTATACTTTGGATGACAATTCCAACTTGAAAGCTTGAAAGAAGAATATGAACAGGTTAGGGACTTTGGGACTTGAAGAATGACAACATGGTGACCTCTAGGTTTTTCCTTTATTTCCCATATACCACTGGACTTTTTTTGTAATGCAAAACCAATTTATTTCCATGCATAACAATGAACTAGATTAAAAGGAAAGCAGTCTTCTGTCAAATAGAGATCAAGATTCTTAAGTAGCTGCCTTTGGGAACTACTATAATGGAAGACTTGCTGTGTTGCCTTCAGATGTTAAGCCTCTTTGCCTGATGCTTGCGCAGGCTGTTCAGATGTGCCTTCCTTCTCAGTCAGCCTTTCTAATTCCTTCTGATAGCTATGCTGGTATTCCAGATACTTTGTTCCTTTTCTGTTTACCTAAGACCTTTTTCAGGAATTCTAAGAAATCAGTTTCACTATTCTTAGAAGCCAAGCTCTTCAGGTCTTGCAGGAGCTTGTGTAATGTCTTTTCCACCTCCAGAGCAATCACTATGACTTGCAGGTCAGTTCCCCAGTACTCTACGTCAGGCCTCTTAGTCACTGGAAGGCAGATTTTACTCTGATGCTCTTTTAGATATTTTATGAACTGCTTTGCATGTTCTCTCTTCACCTCTGCTTGGTCTTGGAAAAAGGGGACATAAACAGGTGCATCAGGACTGGGTGCTAGACAGAACCTGGAGTCACCAAAAAGCATGGACAAAAGCCAATCAACCAACCAAACAAACATGAAAAGCTTGCTCCTCCTGGCCAAAGGACTCAGAGAGAGGAAGTCCAAAAGAGGTCTAATGGGGGAATGTCATCCACAACTCCACAAATTAGGCTGCTGGCCAGTCCAATCCTCTGGCAGCAGAGCAATAAAGGCCTAGACAATCCTAGTCCATGCTGTACAACTGGGACATCAGTGGGTGTTCCAATCTGGTGGCACTGGTGGTGAAAACTGAAGCCCTATGTCTCCCTGCCCTCATCCACTAGCATAAGAAAACCCAAATGCAGAGGCTTCTGCACTCTTCCCCAAAAGGTTGTTCAGTAACAACAGATGGTCCAAGGATGTGCCTCCTCCACCTGCAAATGGTACCAGTAGGGACTGAATGGGAACCCCAATAGCACTAGAAGAAGAAAGTAGACCAGAATAACATAAGGCACAGAAAAGTAAACTATCATTGGAACTAAAGACCACAAAAATAAACACTAACCTGAAATAGAAAGTTTAAATAGAATCAAAAGTTTCCTAACAAAACAATCACAATGTCTAGGATGTAATTTTAAGAAATTACTTTTCATACCCATAACCAAGAAAACAATAATTTGAATGAGAAAGAAAAACCAGTCAACTGATACTAATACTGATATGAATCAGATGTTAGAATTATCTGATAAGGATTTTAAAGAGCAGCTATCATAAAAATGCTCCAATTATCAGCTACAGATACTCTGGATACAAATAAATAAACCAAAAATCTCAGTTATAAACTGAAATCTAAGTTATAGAAAAGAACCAAATAGAAATTATAGAATTTAAAAATATAATAACCAAAATAAAAATCTTACTAGATGGATTTGGTAGTGGAATGGGGATGACAAGAGGACAGAATCCGAAAATTTGAATGGAGATTTACTCAGTCTGAACAATAAAGATAAAAAACTGAAAAGAAAAAAAAAGAGCCTCAGGAACTTGAGGGATAGTAACAAAAGCTATAAAATTTGTATCACTAGGCTCTTGGAAGGAGAGAGAAAAAGGTGTGGAACTTAAAAACTATTTAAATAATGGTTGAAAACTTACAAATTTGGTGAAAGATTCAAGAAACTGGGGGGGGCAGATTCAAGAAACTGGGGGGGGGGACTTCAATTGGGATAAACCCAAAGAAATTTACGCTAAGATACAGCATAATTAAACTTCTGAAAACTAAAGACAATGAAAGAAATTTTACAAATAGCCAGAGAGAAATGGCATATTACCTAAGTAATAGCAGATTTCTCATCTGCAACCGTGGAGGCCATGAGTGGAAGAAGATTTTTCTAGTGCTAAAAGAAAAGAATTGTGAAAATGGACTCTTGTATCTATTAAAACAGTCCTTCAAGTTAGAAGGGGAAATAGAGACACTCTCCAATGAAGGGAAACAAAGAAAATTTGTTGATAGCAAATCTACCCTTCAAGAATGACTAAAAGAAATATCCAAATAGAAACATGATGATAATAGAAGCCTGGGAACTTCAGAAAGAAAAGAACAATGGCATGGGTAAAAACAGAAGTAAACAAAATAGAGTTTCACTTCATAGGTTTCTTTAATCATATTTTAGGGTCGAAGCAAAAGCAGTAACACAATTTGATATAATGCTTGCTCTATGTAGAAGAAATGCTTAGGACAATTATATTTAAAATTGGGGAGGGTAAAGGGACCTCAAAGGAAGTAAAGGTTCTATTTTTCACTCAAAGTGTTAAAACATGAACACGAGGAATCTCTGATAAGTTACATATGTATATGGTGATACCTAAAGCAATAATAAGAAAACTGTATAAAACAATATACCTAAAATATAAATAAATCATAATGGAACTCTGGAAAATGTGCAAGTACCCTACAAGAAGATAAGAAAAAAGAAACAGAAGAATGAAAATCAGAGATCGACAGAGTGAATAAATAAAAATGACTCAGCTGGATGCTGTCTATAAGAAATGCTTCAAATATAACAAAATTTGTAGGTTGAAAGTAAAATAATGCAAAAAGGCATATTTATCAAACATTAAAAAAATCAAAAAAGTAAGAGTAACTACATTAATATCAGATAATGTATATATGACATTCCTAATTAGTATGCATGAAACCACAAAGCTTTAAGACGCATGAAGCAAAAATTGATAGAGCCGAAAGAAGAAATTGAGAAATCCACAGTTATAGTTGGGAAACCAGAGAAATAATAGACAGTAAATCAGCAGGGATATAGATAATTGAGTAACACCATCAATAGGATACCATCAACAGTTATAGAACACTACACCAAACAAAAACTAAATATGTCTGCTTGAAGTGCCAATGGAACTTTCACTACAATAGACAAATCCTGGGCTATAAAACAAATTTAATATATTTAAAGGAACTGAAATCAAAGAGAATAATTTTTCTAGTGATAATGGAACCAACTTAGAAATCAAAGATAGAAAACAATAGAAAAATCTCCATACATTTGGAAAGTAAACAACACTTTTATTTTATTTATTTTTTAAAGATTTTTTACGTATTTGAGAGAGAGAAAGAGAGAGAAGGAGCAGAGGGAGGGGGCGGAAGCAGACTCCCCGCTGAGCAGGGAGCCTGACGCGGGGCTCGATCTCGGACTCAGGGATCATGACCTGAGCTGAAGGCAGCCGCTTAACAGACTGAGCCACCCAGGTGCCCCAAAAGCTGGCTCTTAAAAAAAGTCAATACGACTTATAAATCTCTACCAAGGTGACAAAGATAAATGTTGAATTTTTAATGTTCATCTTCATTTTTATTTTATTCTGACTGTGTGCACATAGAGAGTTCTGGATCAGAGACAGATTTCTTTATTAAATACCTTTAGCAAATAATAAGTGGGTTTTTTTTTGTTGTTGTTGTTGTTCTTCCCACCATCCCTGATTCTTTGCTCTAGTATTTACCCTTAGTCAATGTGATAAAAGTCTGGTAAATTGTCTTACATGATTAGCTGGATACCTCACAGGTGGGAGAAAAAGCAGAGTGATATTTTATTGCTTAATACAGGGAAAGGAGGCAGCTGTCCACCTCACTTTGAAGAGTGTCCTTCTTGCTGTAGCTCTTTGGTATGTAAATTAAAATCTTTTCAGAATCCAATTAACCCCATTTGTCTCAGACCTATAGATGTTTCCAAGTTTCTAACCTCATTCCTCCTTGAAATGTAAATACCTGGAGAGGTAGGTTACAGAATTTCTAGCACTGTGGAGCTTAACCTCATAATCTAGTCTAGGGCCATAATCAGTGGCTTTCTCCAGAAAATAAAAGACATTTTGCTATCCTTTTTGATCACTGTAATTAACAAGACAAATGGATACAAATATCAGTTATGAAATGTAAAAAATATCAGGAGGCTAAGACTTCTTGCAAGAACATTGAACATCTAGGGAATTTTTTATTTCCACACATAGATGAGAGAAAACACAAATAGCTAATGTCAGGAATGAAACAGGATAGCAGAGCAAAACCTATAACCATTCAAGGAATGATAAGGGGATATTATAAATAACTTTATGCTTATAAACTTGACAATTTAGAAGAAATAGACCAATTCCTCAAAAACCACAAACTATCAAAACTCAGCCAAGATGAATTGATAACCTAAATAGTCTTATAATTATTAAGGTTATTAAGGATGTTGAATTTATAATTTAAAGCTATGGACAAGAAATATCCAGGCCCAGGTAGTTTTAATGGAGAATTTTAGCAAACATTCAAAGAATTATTAAAAATATTATGCAGCATCTTCCAGAAAATAGAAGTGGAGGAAACGCTTCCTAATAACTTCCAATTTTATAAGGTAGGTATTGCCTTGATAACAAAAGATAGTGTGCACATATGAATGCACCTGCATGCAGACACACACACGAAGAAAACTACAGTATCTTTAATGAAAATATATGTAAAAATCCTCAATAAAATTTTAGTATTGGAAGTGAGAGATTGGGAAATAACAGTGAAATCCTCTACAAATCCCTTCCTCCACAGAATCAATAAGGACATTTGCAAAAAACATCAACATAACATTTTCCAAATTCTGAAAATTAACAAGGTTGACAACTATCTATGGAGAATTTATTCAAGAAGGATGAACCTTGGTATGAGATTAATGGCATTTTATTTTGCCCAATTTCCATCCTTTTCTCTCCCTCTCCAGTTCTATGATAGCCTTGAAAACTAAGAAGCTCATTTCCAGATTTGTCACATTTTATTTAAAATGGTTATTTTTTGCCATCCACAAAGAAACAAGAAACTATGGCCCATACACAGGGAAGAAAAGTGGTCAATACAAACTGTCCCTGAGGAAGCCCAGATGTTCAACTCACTAGACAAAGACAACAAATGAACTACCAAAGAACCAAAGGAAAGTATGAGAACAATGTCTCCCCAAATAGAGAATATCAATAAAGAGGTAGATACATATATTTAAAAAACAAATAGATATTATGGAGTTGAAAGTATAGCTGAAATGAAAAAGTCACTGGAAGTGCTCAACAAAGATTTGAGCAGGCAGAGGAAAGAATCAGCAAACCAGAAAATAAAGCAATTGGGATTATTTAGTTTGGGGAACAGGAAGATAAATGAATAAAGAAAAAGAACA
The DNA here is from genome assembly GCF_009762305.2 of Zalophus californianus. Lineage (NCBI taxonomy): Eukaryota > Metazoa > Chordata > Mammalia > Carnivora > Otariidae > Zalophus > Zalophus californianus. Next base: position 94,140,721 of record NC_045596.1, read on the forward strand.
GAGACTCAAAGACATGTGGAACACATCAAGCATGCCAACAAAAATATGGTGGGAATCCCAAAAGAAGAGAGTTTAAAAAGAGACAGAAAGAATATTTGAATATTATGGTTAACCATTTTCCAAATATGATGAACAAAATTAATCTGCACATGCAAAAAGCTCTATGAACTCCAGCAGAATAATCTCAAAATGATTCTCCCCTAAAGACATCATAAACTGTTGAAAGCCAAAAACAAAGACAGAGTCTTGAAAGCAGCAAGAGAAGTGTGACTTATCACATACGAAAACTCCGTAAGATCAACAGCTGTTTTATAATCAGAAGTTGTGGGATCCAGAAGTCAGTTGGATAACACATTTAAATTGCTGGAAGTTGTGGTTATATGAAGCTACATATGTGATAAAATTCTAGACATGCACAGACACACATACACAAGTGCATATACAGCTGGTGAAATATGAATTAGTTTTATGGTTTATATACATGTCAGTTTCCTGGTTTTGATACTATACTATAGCTATGCACAATGTTAACATTGGGAGAAGCTGGGTGAAGTATGCACAGGACCTTCCTATATTTCTTTGCAATTTTTTGTGACTCTATACTAATTCCAAAGTGAATATTTGAAAAAAAATAGCCCTTAATCTTATGAGTACCATGTAAAATATTACTGTTAAAGAGAGAATTCTCAAAGCTCCTGAAAGAATAGTCATCAAAGCTAATCTAGTTGTAATTTTACTTTTCTGTTCTCCAAAACCTTTAGGATGAAACAGTATGTGTACCATCAATCTGGTGCCAAACTACTACTATTACATTCTTGAAGCTGTCCTAGAAATTGTAGTGTGACCTTACGCTATCCGTCGAATTTATGTACTCTTGAGAATCTTCAACTACTGTCTAACAAAGCAATTTTACACATTGTATTAAGCAACATGTGGTTTAGCTCTTTGAAAAGTAAGTGACATTTTATAAAACAAGATAGTAAAAAATTTTTATGATTTAAATTAAGTTTATACTTACATTGGAAAATAATCCAACAATGTACACAGGAAAATAAAGGCTTTCATGAACAAACATTATATTTCTTTTTTTTTTAATTTTTATTTATTTATTTATTTGAGAGAGAGAATGAGATAGAGAGAGAGAACATGAGAGGGGGGAGGGTCAGAGGGAGAAGCAGACTCCCTGCTGAGCAGGGAGCCCGATGCGGGACTCGATTCCGGGACTCCAGGATCATGGCCTGAGCCGAAGGCAGTTGCTTAACCGACTGAGCCACCCAGGCGCCCCAAACATTATATTTCAATGATACTGGCTTATTTCATTTTATAAGTTGCATGATGTTCAAGTCTATGGCTCCCAATAATCTTAGTTATCTATCTTTTGTTAATACTTTTCACATGATTATTGAGTCCACAGCCTTCCCTTCATTCCTAAAAATTATTCTCTATCCTCTCTTAAGTTCTATGTCATTTTCAATATATGGTGGCTAGTTTTGGAATATTCTGATGCACCCTGCTCACCTTAGCAATATTTAAGTATCATGTTAAATTAAAGCACTTTTGATCACATTGACTAGTCTCTTATCCATCAACAGCAAGAAAAGTTGCAGGAAAAACTGCAGTTTTTGCCTAATTTTTTTTTTATTTACAGCATCTAAGGAAAAGTTTGATTTACACTGTGACTTGAAAAAATATTTTCTTGCTTTTGGAGATTTTGAGAATATTTTGATTGATCAGCATGGTCAAACTAGAAGAATGCCATGGACTGTTGTTCTTGCTTAGAAGATTTTCTTCAAAGACCATCAAACCCAATATGATAAAATGTTCTCTAAATCCTAGGCTACAAATGTACCTATGATACTGCTCAAGTCATATTGGATGTAGAATGAAACAGGTTACAGTTAGTAATATTCAATCAGTAAAAATTAAAGTATGTAGAGAAATCTTTACAGTGCCTTCTAACTTTTAGTATAAGAAATTCTTTCTCTTTCTTATACAGACCTGAGCTTTAGACTGTCAGTTGTTCAGAAATCCTGTTGAAATGGCTGTGGTAAATCAAATTTAAGATTTTCAGCATCAGAAAAAGACAGGACAGAAAGTCAGAAGTGGTCACGTTTAGAAATTTAATGAAGAAAATCTGGTATAGTTGTATATTTTTCTGAAGAAAGTCTTTAGAGCAAATGTTTTATTTCACATTTTAAAAAGATTTTTTCTCTGTTTCTGATACAATTTGTCTTCTGACCACTTCAGGATAATCAGCAAAATGATATAGTCATTTCTAGTGAATATATAATCCAGACTTAGGATAAGATCTATGAGCTTTAATAGGTGGTCCTTACAGGAAGTCAATTATGGAGAAGTTTGTGGTTGGAATCTAGTTTCAGTGAGCACAAGGGTTTGTTTCAGACTTAAAACAAAGATGGGCTTTTATGCGCAGAAAAATCTTGACAACTAAGACTACATTTTCAGTAGGATTTGTGTAAAATATGACTCCTTAAGAAAGAAAGGAAAAGACTTGGTATGAGTTTTTCTCTGCCAGGATGTCATTTTGTTACAGCTTGAGAATGTGATTAGAGTTCATTTAATGAAGGCATAAAGAACAAAATATCTTTTTAAGTGCAACCATGAGGGCTTAGTGCTAGGTTCCTTACAAAGTGTGTTAAATAATGTAGGTGTTGTCTTTCATTAGGAGATATCCTGTCATGTCACATAGTAAAATTGTCCCATTTTTTTCTTTGTGGTTGAATTCAGTAAAGGCCAGATCTACTAGGAAAGTTAGATATACCACTAATTATATTACATCTATAGAGCACATCTTACTATACTGAACATCTGACATAAATAGATTTTGATTCTATAATCTAGTGTCAGTGATTAAGAAGCTCCTTGTGTTTACTTTTGTTTTTATTATATCTGTTTTGAAGAACATCTCTCTCCCACCCCTACCCTGCTTTCTCATTGAAAAAGTACAGTGGAAAGTGCACTGGATTCACACTCCCTTTATTTTAAAAACGTATGTATCAAGGGGCGCCTGGGTGGTTCAGTCATTAAGCGTCTGCCTTTGGCTCAGGTCATGATCCCCGGGTCCTGGGATCAAGCCCCGCATCGGGCTCCCTGCTCAGCGGGAAGCCTGCTTCTCTCTCTCCTGCTCCCCCTGCTTGTGTTCCCTCTCTCGCTGTCTCTCTCTCCGTCAAATAAATAAAATCTTTAAATATATATATATATCAGGTATTCAGAATTAGTTTAATAATAAACATTGATTTGTGGTACACTGTCATCACTGAGCCATGCATAGCTACATTTAAAATTTTTATTTTTAATCCTATAGTTAACATTTATGAACCTACTATCAAACTGGAGATGTATAAGACTGACAATAACGTACATTTATTGAGGTGTTCCTCCCCTTGAGTAAACTCAAGTTCACTAAGAGTTTTCTTTTTTCTTCTTTTTTTCTTTTTTATAATGTACAGAACAGCACTCAACACAAATAGATATCTGGCCCCAGCTGTCAACGGTGAGAGGTGAGAAAATGTATTCTAGATCAGCACTTCTATAACTGCAGTGTGCATGTGAATCACCCAGGATTCTAGTTCAAATACAGGTCCTGTATCCAGAGATTCTGAAAATCTTACAAGCTCCTAGGTGATGTTGATGCTGTAAATCCTAGTTTGTGGACCCCTCTTTAATAGCAAGGTTATGGTCCTGTGATAGAGTAAGCTGTAGTTAATTTTAGGTCTTCTGAATCAAAATTGTCTTTGTATGTAGTTTTATTTTTTAATTAATTTATTTCTAAGACAGGTAATTTTATTTTTTGGTTTCAAAATTTTAAGTTTAAAATTGTTTATCTTTGAAGTATAGTTCACATTCAACGTTATGTTAGTTTCAGGTATACAACATAGTGATTCAGTACTTATATCCATTACTCAGTGCTCACCATGATAAGGATAGTTACAATCTGTCAGCAAACAATGTTATTACATTGTTATGATGATATTCCCTATGCCATTCTTTTCATTTCCATGATTTATTTATTTTATAACTGGAAGTTTGTACCTCTTAATACCCGTCACCTATTTTGCCCGTCCCTCCATCCACTTCGCCTCTGGCAACCACCAGTTTGATCTCTGTATATGAGGGTCTGTTTTTTATTTATTTGTTCATATGTTTTGTTTTTAGATTCCACATACAAGTGAAATCATATGGTTCTGGCCTTTATCTGAGGTATTCCACTTAGCATAATATCCTGTAGTTCTATCCATGTTGTCACAAATGGCAAGATTTCAATTATTTTTATGGCTGAGTAATATTCCATTGTATACAGATACCACATCTTTTCATTCGTCTATCAATGGGCACTTGAGTTGCTTCCATATTTTATCTATTGTAAATAATACTGCAATAAACATAGGGGTGCATATATCTTTTCGAATTAGTGTTTTCATTTTGGGGATTAGATACCCAGTAGTGGAATTATTAGATCACAGGTATCTCTATTTTTAATTATTCTGAGGAAACTTCATGCTATTTTTCAAGGGGCTGCACCAGTTTACATTCCCACCAACAATGCACAAATGTTCCCTTTCCTCCATGTCCTCACCAATATTTGTTATTTCTTATCTTTTTGATACTTAGCCATTCTGATTGGTATGAGATGATATTCCATTGTGGATTTGATTAGCATTTCCCTGGTGATGAATGATGTTGATCATCTTTTCATGTGTCTGTTGACCATCTGTATGTCTTCTTTGGAAAATGTCTATTCAGATTTTCTGTCCATTTTAAAAAATTTTTTATTTACATTTAATTTAGTTAACATATACCATATTATTAGTTTCAGAGGTAGAGTTTAGTGATTCACCAGTTGTATATAACACCCAGTGCTCGTTACATCAAATGCCCTTCTAAATGCCCATCACCTTGTTACTGTCCATTTTTAATTGGATGTTTTGGGGGTTGAGTTGTATAAGTTCTTTATATATTTGGGATATTAACTCCTTATCAGATATATCATTTGCAAATATCTTTTCCCATTCACTAGATTGCCTTTTTGTTTTGTTAATGGTTTCCTTTGCTGTGTGAAAGCTTTTTATTTTGGTGTAGTCCCAATAATTTATTTTTGCTTTTGTTTTCCTTGCCTGAGGAGATATTTCCATAAATAGGTTGCTAAAACCAGTGTCTAACAGATTACTGCCTATGTTTTCTTTGAGGAATTTTATGGTTTTGGGTCTCGCTTTTAGGTCTTTATTCCATTTTGAGTTTATTTTTGTTCATGGTGTAAGAAAGTGGTCCAGTTTCATTCTTTTGCATGTAGCTGTCCAGTTTTTCCAACACCACTTATTGAAGATATTCTTTTCCTCATTGTATCTTCTTACTTCCCTTGTTGTAGATTGATTGGCCATATGTGCATGGGTTTATTTCTGGGCTCTCTATTCTGTTCCATTGTTCTATGTGTCTGTTTTTGTGCTAGTACCATACTGTTTTGATTACTATAGCTTTGTTGTATATCTTGAAATCTGGGATTGTGGTACCTCCAGCTTTGTCCTTCAAGTTTAGTAGCAGTTTTTATAATTTAATTCATGCTAAATTTTATTAAATTTACTTTATTAAATTTCTATGAATCTTCCTTTCTCTTGAGATAATCAGTGATGACATTTATATATTAAGGGCTATATATTATTATATATTATTTATATGTTAGGTATTTACCTATTAAATGTTAACCCATCCTAATATTAACCCATCCTTACATTACTGGAATAAATCGTACCTGGTCATGTGTGATTTTCGTATATGTATCTCAAATATGCTACTTGATTTAGGGTTTTTTCATCTATGGTTATTCATAGAAGAACCTATAATTTTCTTTGTTGCATTACGATTTTACAGGTTTGAGATATATTCTCTTTTTCCATTGTCTAGAAGAGTTTCTACTAGACTGTAACGATATGCTTCATAAAATTTGGTAGAACTCACTTGTAAGTCATTTGAGACTATTATTTTCTTATGGGATGATTTTAAGCTATGGTTTCAGTAATGAGTCTTCATTTTTCTATTCTTTTGGACTCAGTTTTGGTAAGTTACATTTTTTTTTAAGAATTTTCCCAAGGTAACTAAGTTTTAAAATTTTTCTCATAAATTTATTGATTTTTTATTACATCTTTAATATCCATTTTATTTCTAATATCTTCTCCATCTTACTCAAAATGTTATATACATATATATATCTTCTCTTTTCTCCTTTATCAATTTTGTTAGAGGTTTGTGCTTTATCTTTTTGAACAACCAACATTTGACTTTTGAGACTCATTTTGCTGTTTCACCAATACTTGCTTTTACCTTTATTACTTTTTCTATCTACTTTATATGTTTAGTTAATTAATTATTGGCATTGGTTAGTTTACTTTGTAATTACTTGAGGTATTTAATTTCCCTTTAAGTACTGTTTTTGCTGCAGCTTCAAATTGTGACATGTAGTCTTTTCGTGATCATGCAGTTTTCATTATGTTATCTTTGAAGGAAGAGCTACTTAGAAAGTATGCTCTTCCTATTTCCAAATATGTGGACATTTTTATTTGTATTTTTATTAACTTCTAGCTTAATTATATTGTCTATGTCTAAATAATGTTATCTATATGATACCTATTCCATAATCCTGATGTACCTATTTTTCCTTTAAAGAGCTGTGTTTTGGGGCGCCTGGGTGGCTCGGTCGTTAAGCGTCTGCCTTCAGCTCAGGTCATGATCCCAGGGATCGAGCCCCACGTCAGGCTTCCTGCTCTGCGGGAAGCATGCGTCTCCCTCTCCCTCTGCCGCTCCCGGTTTGTGTTCCCGCTCTTGCTGTGTCTCTCTCTGTCAAATAAATAAATAAAATCTTAAAAAAAAATAAAGAGCTGTGTTTTAGTCTTGCCCTCTGATTGGCAAATTTGCCAGTTTCTCCTAATAAGTCTATTAATTTTTATTTTATAAATTCTGAGACTTTTATTAGGTATAGTATACTTATAGTTATTATAATTTTAATTAAACTGGACTTTTAATTTTCATGAAGCAATCCCATCTATAATATCAATTTTTCCCTTAAAGTCGAATTTGTTGGAAAACACCAGCTTTCTTTTGACTAGTATGTACCTACCATCAGTTTTCTTACTTTTAGCTTTTCTGTCCTTAAATGTCACTTGAGTTTCTTCTAACTGAACTGTAGCTGGAGTTTTAAAAGCCATCTAACAGTTCCTATTTTGTAACTGATAAGTTTAGTCCATTTATTTATATTGATTGTGATTGCAGATATGACTTACTTCTGACTTGTTTACTTTTCGTTTCAGCTTGTCTCTCTTCTACAGAATTTGTTTTCTCCTTTTTTCTTTGTTACTGTTACATTTATGTTTATATCTGCATCTAGGAAAACAAGAATGTTAAAATCTTCTTGGCATGCTCCTAGATCCCTTGAACTCTCTCCTGCTTCAATAATGTTAGTATCATCTAGAATTTTAATTCTGGGTTATTTGAAATTCCTTTTCCCTCTTCTTTCCTCCCTCCTGTCCATCCTTCCTTCTTTCCTTTGCCTCATAGTTATTTTTGTTTGTTTTAGATAGTAAAAGATTTTCCAATTTTATCACTATTACTACCTTTCCTTAAGTATTGCAGCATTTCTTGGATGTTTTTTCTCTTCTTGTTGGTCCAGTTCCTCAGAAACTATTTTCAATGTGCTTTTCAAATGGCAAATTTTCAGAGAATTTAAATGTCTGAAAATATTTTTTATTGTATCTTCACATTTGACTGACACTTTGTAGGATGCAAAATTGTGATTTCCAAGGTCTCTTCATTTAATAGTTAAAGTATTTCCTCATTGTAGTCTTACACCCTGTGTGGCTTTTGAGGGAGTCTTAGTTAACCTAATTTTTGTTCTTTGGTAGTTGTTTTGCTCTTGTGGTCTTGAAATTTTCAGAATCTTCCTTCTGTGTTTGATATTTGTCTTAGTCTGTTCAGGCTGCTATAACAAAACACATACTGGAGAGCTTATAAACAACAGAAATTTATTCCTCACAGTTTGGGAGGCTGGGAAGTCCAAGATCAAACAAATATGTATTAAACACCTACTCTATCTAGTCATTGTTCTAAGTGTTTAAAATAGGCCTATAAACAAAACAGCCCTACATATTTTTCACTTGTTGAATTTATAACTTGATTGAGAGGAAAGAGGTTGAGGAGTCGTGATCTAAAATAAACATAATAAATAAGTAGAATATATAATTACACATTATTAAGGTTAGAGTAGTTTGAGATTGTTGTAGGGACCAGACTACAATTTAAATACAGTGATCAGGGTAGGCTTCATTGAATAGGTTACATTTGAACAAGATTTGAACAGGTGAGAGAATAAGTCTTGGGATGACAAGAAAGAGAGTTCTGGATAATGAGAACAACCAGTGAAAAGCCATGAGGTCAATACATTCTGGAGTATAAGAACAGTAGGGAACATTATGGTTAAAACTGAGGAAGGTGGGAGAAATCATAGGAGATGTGGCCAGAAAATAAATACTGGGAAAGCCAGGACATGTAGAGGATTTCAGGTCATTTTAAGAATTTGTTTTTTAAATGAACTAAATCCAGACTTTATTCAGTTTTCCTTAGTTTTTACCTAATGTTCTTTTCCTGTTCTGGGATCCCCTCCAGGTTACCAAAATACATCTACTCAACACTTACATTTAGGCTTCTCTGGGCTGTGACAGTTCCTCAGACTTTCCTTGTTTTTGATAATTGAAACAGTTTCAAGGAGTCCAGGTCAGATATTTTTTGGAATGCTCCTCAATTTGAATTTTTCTGATGTCTATCTCATGATTAGATTTTACTTTAGGTTATAATTCAATATTGCATTACATTTTGTGGTTATGCTGTTCTGACTTTGGCCATTGAGAACTCTTCCAGTTGGTTCCTCTGTCCCTTTGGCAAACCCCCATTGTGGTGTTTAAATTGAACACTTCCTTACTTTCTGGCACTATAAGATGCTTCAAGCTCATTTTGTGTGTTTCCTGCCCCAGTTCTAGAATCAGCCATTTCTCCATGGGGCCCTGGTTACTTTTATTTGGGAGTGGTTTAGGAGCCAACATCTGGATACTACATGTACAAATTTTGACTTTTAATCAGAGTGGCAGTTATAGGGTTTTGAGAGAAGAGTGATATGTTATGATTTACAATTTGAAAAATTTCCTATAACTTCTGTGTTAGACTAGATTATAGGAGGGAAAGAGTGGAAGGCATTAGGAGGCCATTTGGCTATTAGAAGGCTACTATATTATCCATACTAGAGGTGATAACTTGGATTAAGGTGGTAGCAGTGGAGGTGGTGAGAAGTTGTTGGATTGCAACCCTTCACTTGGGAGACAGTTTATCTTCATTATTTTTTCAAATTTTATTTCTTCCTTTTTCCAAGAAATTATCCTCCTTCTAGGACTTTATTATGCAGATATAAGCATATCTATATCTGTCCTACTGTGTAACTATTACATTTTCATTTTTTGTCCTTTTCTACTATTCTATGAGAAAATTTCTTAATGTAGTCTTCTAACTCATTAGTTCATTCTTTAACCATATCCATTCTTTTACATATTCTATTTGCTTTTTGTGTTTTTTATTTTGCTAATTATATTTTACATCCTAAACATTGTTGCCTTTAATTATCTACTGTCACCTTATTGCCCATCTCCGTCCTTTGTTTTCTATTTTTCTTGAGCAATCATCATCATTTAATGTACTAGATACTTTTTCTTATTTTTCTCACTTATTATCTGTCTACCCCTAGAATAGAATATAAATTCCATGAGGGCTGGGATTTTTGTTTTTGTTTTTTCATTGCTCTATCCCCTGAACTTACCATAGTACCTGAAACATAGTAAGAGTTCAGTAGTTTTTGAATGGGTGAATTGATAGAGTAGATGGCATAGATAATCTTGCACTTGAGAGAGGAGGGACATGGCATTTTCATTAAGGGAATTTATGCTACCTCTAGTTTTAGAGAAGTATATGATTTATTTATTGGGCTGCCCCAGTGACTGTTATTATACCATGTGCTTAGCCTTGGGCAAGGTCACCTTTGGACTCTCACTTTTAAGTGTTGTTCAAATATACCCATGTCTGAGAAGGGAAATATAAAGATGGTAAGTGGGAAATGTCAAGTGGAAAGTATAGTCAAAGACGTGATAGTCTCAAGTAGTGTGTGTTTGACAAGCCTTAAGATTATATAATTATATCTGTGGCTTAATCATTTTTTGAAATAGAGTTATTTAGTCTCTAAACTGGGTGCCATTTAGGCAAACTGGATGGAAAAGCACCTCTTTTATTGAGTCTTCCTTCTTTCCCTGATTATTTTTTTGCATTTAATAGCTTCCATGTTATTTTTTAAAAACAATTACAATTTCACTTTTCTCTTTGCTTTGGCTTTAACAAGACTTCATTAGCTGGGGGAGGGGGGAAGAACTACTAACAAGGATGACTTCTTTTCTTTTGGAAGACTTCTTACACTGTAAAGTCTTTTTGTCCTGATTTCCCATCCCAACTTCTGTTATAGAGGAGACATTCCTTTAGAATATCTTTACAGAATTTGAAGGCTGCAGAACAACACTTTGCTTTTAAGACAGCTTATGTTGTGCTAACATATCTGTTTCATTTGCATCCACACACATAAAGGAGCACACAAATATGTATAAATCTACATCTGTATACACTTAACTTAAAAACAGACTTTTATAATGCTATTTACCCAAATGTTAAAGCAAGGTGTGCCTCTTCTTATATGTGTGTTTGTTGTTGTTGTTGCATTGTCTCCATGTCTTACTGATTTCCAGTTTGTTTTCCTCTGCCTTTCAGTCCTAAAGATTGATGCCATTTTGGGGTCTAATTACCCAAGCTGTTCTCAATTACATTTTCAGTGTATTTTTTCTGAAATGCCTGCAGCTTATGACACTGCCCCAAATTGCTTGTTCTGCTGAGGTGCTTGCTCAGCACATCTTTCCGCAATCATGTCACCTTCGATGAAGTCTCACTTTCCCTACAGTCTTTTTTATTTGCATTTACATATGTCAGCCAAATCCTGTCCTTTTGCACTTGGCATTTTAATTAAGGTTTCTTTACCATGAAGTTAACCATAATTTATAGGGAATTGGTCAGAAAATGGAAAGAAAAAATCAATAGGAAGACATTTTAATGTATCATCTAATTATTTTTCCTTTTTCAACTCTTTCTTATTAAAGTGCATACATAATGTTTTTCAATCTAAAAGTGTTATTTTATTTCATAGTAATTGGGTCTTCCCAGGGTGTATTTCTTAATTAAATGATACATTTAAAATTTCTTTTATTAAGAAATGGTGGTAGTAATGCAAAAGCTGAATTTCCATCTCCCCAAAGGGACAGTTAAATAAATCCTTAGGTATGTAGCATACACAGTATTTAAGAATATTGGTGAAAAAATTACATGAACTAGAAAAACATAGCCTTCAGTATAAGTTTAGCTTCTAGTTTCTGGAAGGTGTTATTTGATCCCATTTAGCGTGGGGGAGAATGGTGCATGCAGGATATGTTATGAATAGGAGCTGGGAAGTGTTTAGAGGACTTGCTTGGAAAATGATATATCAAGCGAATAAATAAAGTTATAGAAAAATTCAATAGCAAAATCAACAAGCTTGTGTATGTACTTGTGTGTATACATGGGTACATATAAATTTATCTTTTTATTCAACAAATACCGAAGTCATGTTCATTCCAAACATGTATAGGATATTTATAAACTTTGACAATATGCTAGTTCCCCAGAAAAGCTCCAATAATTTTTAAAACATCAATATTATACAGGCCAATTCCCTAACCAAAATGAGGTGTGATTAAAAATCAGTAATAAATGACTAGCTATAAAAAAATCCTATGTGACTAGAAACATACTAAAAAAAAGGGAAAGACACTAAATAACTGGCTGGTTAAAGAGGAACTCAGTTATTAAATTTTTAGTAATGAATAACCAGGGAAACATTGCATGTTAAAATATGTGAAATATAGTTAATTCAGTACTTAGTAAAAAATGATACATTTCATATATCTTTCAGCTACCAACAAAAATTGAAAAAATGAGATAAATTGTTATTTCAAGAAGATAGAAAAAGAATAATGAGGCAGTTTTGTGTATATTAACCCATTTCATTAAATTTGAGAACATGAATGTGAAGCATTCATAATGTAAACACTAAAAAATCTGCTTAGAGTTTCTAAAATTCAGTATAATAAGAGAATCTTAGAATACTGCTTAAGCTTGGCCAATTCAATATACTTCATCCTCTAGCTAAAACAGGTCCTCTTGCTGGCATTGATATTTGTCTTCATAGAACAGAAGACAAGTTGGGAAGAATTAAAAATCCACCATTGCTGTTAAAGACATGTCAAACAGAAGTGAAACTCTCCTTCAAATGGCAAAATTCTGTCTTGCTGATAGCACAGTTCCTATTATGTCATGGTGTTAAGTAGTACAGTGCCTGGCATCAAGTCCACATGGACTCTGTCAACTAACTAGTTAGTTGATTGATTGATGATTCTATGTCTCATCAGTGAAGAACATAGCATGTTCTGCCTCTGTCTCGTGTTTAAGCATCTTATTACTATGTCATAAGGACACAAGGGAGCAAGTTAAAAAATACATAGTAAATGAATAGTTTTGAGGAATAGTTTAAGGGGAAGTGTTTACAAATTTGTAAAACTTATTTCTAAGACATGGAGAATATTTGCATACATCACTGCTTTTAATGTGATCAGTTTAGGTTATTTAATTTGCTTGGCTTTCCCTTTGAGAGCAGTTCAAGAATAACTGGCATTGACCCTGATTTTATTTATACTTGATGCCATGATTAATAGCACAAAATAGTGCACTTTCTTTTCTCTGTCAGAATATTTTTGATAAATGAGTTCCCTTGATCATTTGATATGAACCTTACTCCTCAATTTTCTCAGTCATAATGCTACCTCTGAACAAAATTGAGATTTATTGGTGACCCTCCAATCAGGTGAATAGAGTAATAAAATAAAGATGACAAATATAAACCAATAAAAAAAATAGGACAAACCTTTCTTTGATGCCTTTCTTTCCAGATATGGGGGAAGTTTCTTGATATTCTGTCTATTAGTGGCTTTGTAATGAATTTTCCACTCAATGAAATAATTCATCATAAAAAATGTTTGAATTATTTTTCTTCACTGAGGAGTGTGCTATTTTGCACATGAGAATGGGAAGCAATGCAAAAGGAATAGATAGGATCACTGGCTTTTGTCTGTTGCTACTTTCTTGACAAGGCACATTGCTCTAATAATACAAAGGTGCTTGGAACCTGAAGTAGGCCACTGTGCAGGGTATAGACCCGTGTGGGCAGCCTCAGGAGTGAGTTACCAGGAGGGTTTTGTCAAATCCTTTAAACCTGAGCACAGCCCAATGGTGTAGCTATTAGTGCAGGATGACCTGATTGTTTGCTGGGTTTCTCCTGTGAAGACTTTGTGAAGACACTGAAAAGTATGGAGAAGGATCTAGACTGGGTGATTTAAGGTGTAAACCTCTGTCTTTCACATAAATGTTGGGTTAGGTGCAAGAGATAATGTTAACAGTGAGACTTTTTCTCCTGGTAATATTCTTTCCATTTCTGTAAGCAGAAACAACTCCTCCCTGGCTCCCTGTGCAGGCCAGAGACCTTGAGGTGTAAGAGAGCTTTAATGTCTCTGTACCTAGCACTGTACTTATATGAAAGTGGTACTTTAAGTGCTTATCTGAAATATATTTGTGCCAAACGGAATAATGAGCAAATATATCTATTTACTTCTACTTACATTGTTAAAAAATGAATTTTTCTGCATGAATGTTTTTTCTAGACATCTGGAAATGCACTCACTGAAGATCCTTATGTTTTCTTTAATATTTGTTAATGACAACTTATGACAAAGCTTTCTACTATTCTTGCCTTCTAAAATTGGAAATGAACAGATCTTGAGCCTTTCTCCATGTTTCAGTGTGTTATAATCCAGGCCTGGGTGATGGCAGGATGGGATGGCCAGAGGTCTAAGGTTAGACAGACCCCTGGCAGTAGAATGAGTATTGTTGCTAGTAGTGGGAGAAGGTTAGGCAAGGGGACAATGGGAATCAGTGATGAGCCACAGTAAACAGCCTGCTAATGGTACAGAAGCGACATCAAGCTAACCTGGCAGGAAGCAGTAGTTTGAAATCCAGGTAGATGAGACTGTGGCAGCAGGGAGTTCTGGCCAGAAAGAATAGAGATTCAGTCACTGAGAGGGATCAAACACCCAGGAAAACTGGAGAATGAGGCAGGGTCTCAGAGGATCTGGATCCCTAACACAGGCCAAGTGGAACATAAGACTAAATCCTCATGGAAAGCTAAGAATGGAACTAAAAAATTAGGTTGACTTCTCAAATCTCCATTATGCAAGTTTAGGATTAACAAAATGAAATCTTCCACTTTAGAATTTGGAAGATATTGAAGCTACAGGCAATAGTTTAGGATTTGAAGCAGCAAAGGGTTAGAGTTGATAAGCCAGTCACTCCATGGATGAACTACATGAACTTCCTCATTCTATGGGGATACGAACCTATTTCCAGAGGCTACTTCCACCCTGCCTCGTTCTTTCCCTCCCTCCCTCCCTTTCTTTCTTTCACCTATCTATTCATTTATCTATCAGTCATCTCTATCATCTGGCTATCTATAAAGTATTAGCTATGTTTCAGTGCTCTCAGTTCCATACGTTTTTTTTGTTTTGTTTTTTTTTTTAATTTGACCCCATGTTTCGTTTCTGGGAGAGTCTTCTCTCACATCTCTCATTGTCACCTGTCACTTATCCCTGAGCAGTTGTATCTGTTTTGAGGTGTTATCTCTTGCTTTCTCATTTGTGTCTTCTATTTGTTGTAGGTAGGAAAACCAGATGACCAAGCTCTGTTGACCTGTTAACAGTAGACACTTTGGAAAAATAGTTCAGTGGCTTTTCACACATCCAGAGACCTCTTAATCTGGAAGATGCAACAAGGACATTGTTATTCTTTTAACTCTGCAGGAAAATTCTCTTAGATGCAAAAAAGAATCTCAAAGATCATGCCACAGATCTCCTGTATTTCATTATAGGTGAGTCTCTCAGTCATCTATCCAGATTTTATTAGTATTTACACTTTACTGTCCAAAGATATTCCTTTGATTCAAGAACAAATCCATGCCTTGATGTAATTCAGAATTGGTGCAGGGAGAAAGAGGCAATTACTCCAACCTAAATATTTTATAAAGAAAATTCCTTCCTTTGTGTTTAATATGTAGCCTAATACTAAACACATTACATCATTTATTTACATAAGTTTTTGCTTTCGATCAGCATTGGATGTTATTTTGAGGTTTGGAATGATAACACAAAATTATCCAAAAAGGCATTCTTCGTTGCTTATATCCTTCAAGTCTTTATGTTCTAGCCAAAAAGAAACAGACAAAAATAACAGTGGTAATGATGATTAACAGGAGTAGAAATAGGAGCACAGGGAGGTGTACAATTAAGCAGCTGAAACTATACTATCTACAGGTTTACATCTTTCCAGTTATTTTATTAGCTTTCCCATCTTTTCCAGTTTTTCTCACTTCTGTTGTCCACTTTGCTCTTTGTCATTTTCTCCCTCTTTATGTTTTTGTATTTTTTATTTCTAATTTTCTCTTCAAATAATGCATTTCCTTTAAATGTACTTTGTCATTATTTTATCTTACCCCATTCTACCTCTTTTATATTGCATTTTAGTTGCTTTTTGATTGTATCTTTTCAAAAACTGCATCAAGGATCAAATAAAACAAAACTCAGCAGTAACTCAAAACTGGAAATATTATATTAAAACTGCTAGCCTCAAGGAGATATTTTACATAAATATGTGTTGCAACTTGACCTCAAAGTCAGGCAGCTGGGCATTTTGCCTGGCTGAGGGAGGCAGAGATTTGGAGGATGGGAAGGTTTTATGGCTTTTTCATGTGTAGTCATATGCTTGTGTTCTTTTAGCTCAGAGGTAGCAATGGGAAAGGAGATACCAGACCATTAAGAGTGGAATTGTTGGATGAAATTGTTGGATGAAATTAAGATGAAATTGTTGGAAGTTTGGTGAGTTTTAAAATATATATTTATGTGTAGCCAGCAAATTAACTCCTGTAAGTGATTACTACTTACTACCTTTAACAATTAACATTCAGTTATAGGCACATTTAAATCCCCAGCTTATCAGTCCTGCTTGTATTTATACTACCCTCATGCTGCCTGTCAAATCTAAGATTTCTTTTGTGGATCAGAAAAGATCTTTAGTACAAAACATGTTGAAATTACTAAGTAGACTTGGATTGCAGAAAAAATGGTAGGAGAGTATTTCAAATGACTAAAATAGGTTTTAGAAAAAGACTAGAATTAGTGACTAAAATAATTTCCTTTATATCCTCAATAGGAAGAGATTACTACCTCATCTGTCCAAAATGACCATTCAAAAAATATCAGATACGCTGCTGACAAAAGTGTCAGCAGCAGTGGCCCCAGCCACCTCCTACGCATTCTCATGCTCATCCTGGACACTCCCTTGCTTTCCTGTCTTCACAGTACCTAACAGTCTGTGAAAAGAAAACAAAAGGTACCGCACGTGGTGAAGGTATGATATACGTGTAAAGAAGGCAATGATAATGCTGTTCTTTCCTGCCTGGGCTCAGAAAGTAGGTTATATAAAGACTTGCTTCTCAAGTTGACATTAAAAATGTGTAAATCAAGTGGCAACAGATCCTGTATTCCTTCTGGCATTGAGAATGTATGTGAACCTTAGCAAAATCTTTTATCTATTAAAATGAGGTAACTGTAACAGATGATTGCAAAAGTTCCTTTTAAAGGTAACCTTATAAAAATAAATAAATAAATAAATAAATAAATAAAGGTAACCTGTGATTCAGATGCAACAGATAGAATAACCAAATTAAAGATAAAAGGTTGTTATTTATTTATTTATTTATTTATTAGAAAGAGAGAGAGACAGAGAGGGTGGGAAGGAACGGGTGGGAGGGAGAAAGAACCTTAAGCAGGTTCCACACCTCTCCTGGAGCCTGAGGCGGGGAGGATCTCACGACCCTGAGATCATCATGACCTGAGCCAAAATCAAGAGTCAGAGCCTCAACCAACTGAGCCACCTAGGCACCCCTTTAAAAAAAGTTTTTTGAATCCTTTTTAAAAGTAAACTAGTAGAGTTCCACATCCTGAATGGTGGCATTTGGAACCCTGTGGATCCGCCCCCAGGAAAACAACTATAATTGGTAAAAATTATAAAAAACTAATTAAAATCTCTCAAAATTGTCCTAAACAAATACAGCAAATGAAGAACATTTATTTGAAAAAAATGTACCAAATCTTAGGAAGAAGAGTGTCTGAGGCACTTGAGCCATGACCTACTGCTTTTCTGCTCACCCCCCTCCAAGTGGATGTGACCAAATAGATGAGGCTTCAGGTGTTCTCAGCTCCAGCTAAGGGACATAGTATCTCACCTGGAGGAGCAGGTCACCAGCATTTCTCATTCCCTCTGACACCAAGTTAAAGAGGCAAAATTCTGAAAAAATGTAATCAAGAGGCTACGGGCTTTTTTCTTTCATTCCCTCCCTATGCATGGAATGAAGGCTCTGCCCCAAGTGTGGCAGGCCCAGAATACTGGGACTCTGATTGCCCTCAGCCCAGGTCACTCATAGAGTGGTTTCTTGCTGGGAAAGGGAAGTCTAGAAGAATGAATTCAAAGGACGCTATCCAGAAAGGGAAAAGACAACCCACAGAATTAAGAAAATACTTGCAAGTCATATTTCTGTTAAGGGACTAGTGTACAGAATATATAAAGAACTCTTATAATTCTATAAAAAAGAAACACAATTTAAAAATGGGCAAAAAAAATTCTGAATAGATCTGTCTCCAAAGATGATATACAAATGGCCAAAAAGCACATGAACAGATTCTTAACATCATTAGCCATTAGAGAAATGCAAATTAAAACCACATAACATTTCACACAGATAATAGCAATTGTTTTCATGTATATGGAGAAATTGGAACCCTCCTACACTCTGGTGGGAATGTAAAATGGGCGCAGCCACTTTAGAAAACACTCTATCAGTTCCTCAAAAGTTTAAAAATAGAGTACCATATGACCCACAAATTTTGTTTCTAGACGTATACCCAAGATAAATGAAAACATATGTCCACACAGAATCTTGTACAAAAATGTGCCTAGTGGCATTATTCATAATTCCTAAAATGTGCAAACATCTTAAACGTCCGTCAGCTGATAAATGGTGTATTCATGCAATGAAACATTATCATCAATAAAAAGAAATTCATCAAGAAAAAGAAACAGATGACTGACACATGCTACCCTACAACATGGATGAATCTCAAAAACATGCTAAGTGAAAGAAGTCAATCACAAAAGACCAGACCATTTTAATGGAATGCTCAGAATAAGTACATCTACAGAGACAGAAAGTTGCCTAGGGCTGAAAGAGCTGGGTTGGGATGCAATGGAGGAGTGATTGTTAATGGATACAAGTTTCTTGGGGTGATGAAAATATTCTAAAATTGGTTGTTGTGAGGTTGCACAATTCTCTGAATATACTAAAAACTTTAAATGGTTAACAGTGTGGTATATGGATTGTATATTTAAAAAGTTTTTGAAAAAAAGTTCTTGTAAAAATGTAAATTTGTACTTTGGCTAATGTGTTGTAATTATATATTTTTCCATTTTGCTACTTGACTTTGTACTTAGTTTATAATATTGCTAGCATACAAAATTTTTATCTACTTGAAATTATCATCAATAATTTTCTTTATGGCTTTTTTGTATTGTGTCTTAAAAAGGAATTTCTTAATGCAAGATTGTATTAAAGTTCTCTCCTTTTTTTGTTTTAGGTCTTTTGTGGGTTTTTTGTTGTTGTTGTTTGTTTATTTAAATTGTTATTCTATCTGAAAACAAATTTTTTAAAAATCTTTTTCCAGGGGCTTCTTGGCTGGCTCCGTTGGAAGAGCATCTGACTCTTGATTATTTCAATAAATAAAACTTAAGAAATAAATAAAAATCTTTCTCCCTAATTGGCAGGGCCACCTTTATCATATACCAACTGTTGACAGTTTTTTAGGGCTATTTCTAAAAACTCATCACCTAATCATAAAAGTACTTCACATCCTTTTAATGACTGTCACACCAAATGTGTTTCAATTGTTGCTAAGTATTGTCATAAATTATCTCGTCTCTAACATCTCAGAATTTTTATGGCTTTTCTTGAATGCTCTTTTCACTGTAAACTTTTTAATCAGTTAAACTACTTTCAAAAAATGGATATTGAATATTCTGTTACTTTTGTTGGAGTCATATAAAATGTGTAGATTATGGTTTAGAGGTCTTTAAAACAGTGAGTATTCATATGCAATAAGAAACTGTCTGTTTGCAGCACCTGGGTGGCTCAGTCAGTTGGGGTGTCTGACTCTTGGTTTCCACTCAGGTCATGATCTCAGGGCCCTGAGATGGAGCCCTGCATAGGGCTCTGTACTCAGGGTTCTGCTTCAGATTCTCTCCCTTTCTCTCTCCCTCCCCTCTGTTCCTTCTCCTGCTCATGTTCTCGCTCTCTCTCTCAAATTAGTCAATCAGTCAATCAATCAATCAATAAAATCTTAAAAAAAAAGAAACTGTTAATTCAAGTCTTTTATGTCTGAGTCTTAAAGTTATCTGCATATAGAATTGACATATTACTTGTTAAGTTTATTTCTAGGTTCTGTTTATTTTCTTTTGTTTTTGGTGGCTTATAAATGGGATTTCTCTCCATTTTTTCTGTGTAGTTATTTGGAAACAGAAAAGCTGTACTTCTATATATTAATTTAATAACTTGATAATTTTTTTCTAGTAATTTTAGTTGATCCTCTTGGATTTTCTAGTTATGAAAATAAAAATTTTGTTTCTTCTGTTTAATTTTTATGTATTTCCCCCTTTTCACTTCTCTAATTGTATTGGCTAGTACTTCCAGAAAAAATAACTTAAAAATTCTAGTGAAGAAAAAAAAATTCTAGTGAAGATGGCCAACATTTTGTTATACTTTAATGAGAATGCTTTTAGTGTTCATTCAGTAAGCATAATACCAATTTGTTTTTAAGACATATACTTTATTTCTTTGAGGAAGTATCCATCTATATCACAATTTCATTAAGAAATTTTAACAGGAATCAAGGTAGTTGCATTTTCTCAAAGTCTTTTTGATGTCAAGAAGCCTGGACCTATGTCTTTTTCCTTTGACCTTTTTCAATTGTAGGCAATAGATAATCACTCCTAGCTAGTTTAAGCAGAAAAGTATTTCACACCAGATATTTCATGGCTTTCAAAATCTTTTAAAGAGCTAGAGTTTCTGGCTCTAGTTTGAGATTCCAAGTAAGGCCCCATCCCTTTGTATCATACTTGCTGCCCTCAGCTGGAAAGCAGCTGCCAATGCCATTCAACTGAATTTTAATCAGGAAGCTGGTATCCCCTGGGTCCACAAAGTTCTACTTCAAACCATATCACAAAGCGGATCCCCATTCCCTGCCTCCCTTCTTGCTTAACTCAGTTCCAAATTCAGGCCTCAAAATCTCATTTGCATGCCTGATTGGTGGAACCAAAACCACACCCCTGTTCATAGATTCAAGTGTGCCTGGGAAATGCAGATTTTAGACTCCTAGCCTCTGAAGTACAAGGAAAGCATACCCCAAAGAGGGCTTAAATGGCTATTGAGAGAGGCAGTCTATAAAACCTGCCACACTATTAATATAGTTGAATTATATTAAGAGAGCTTGTAATATCCTAACAGCTTTCTAGAAGGAACCCAAGTTCATATTATCTTTCTACTGTCCTAGTCAAAGGTATAGGCCAATATTTTGCATTAATATTATTAAATGTGACTTTTTTTCCTTTTCTCTTTACTGTTTTTGCTTGGTTTTATGATCAATGAATTCATAGCATTTGGAAGCTTTCCTTCTGATATATTCTGAACATTTTAGATAGTTGGAGTTACTTGTTCCTTGAAAGTGTAATGGACTTCACTTGTGAAGTATGTGGTCTCTATCATTTCTACGGAGCAGCTTTGTTATTTTTCTCATTCCACAAATGTTAGACAGTATTCAGTGTCTGTTTCTTTTGCGGTCAATTTTAGAAATTATTATTTTCCTAGGAAAGAAGGCATCTATTTTTTCCAGGTTGTCAAACTTAATTGCATATATTTGAGCAAACTATGTTATTATTTTAATTTCCTCCCATCCATAATAATTTCTTCATATGTATGTCTCTGTGTGTTGTATCTTCTCTCTTTTTTCTCAATTAGGTTAGATATGGGCTTAATTATTTTTTTGCTTGCTTGTTTTTTTAAAAGAAGTACCCCTGGAATTGATTTATTAGTTTTGTTTTTTTTTCCAAATTCATTCTTTCTGTTTCTTTAGGTTTTATTTTTTTTTAACTTTTTCTATTTTTGGATGTGTGTTGAATGATTAACTCATTCAGTGACTTTCTTTTCTACAACAATTAGCATCTAAATCCACAGATATTTTTCTCTATATGTTATTATTATTATTTTTTATATTTTGTGTTTTCAAAATGGTTGGATATTTTAGTTGTTTTCTTCCTGAATCAAAATAAAAAATACTTTCCAGGCAAAAGATGTTTTTGGTATTTTCTTTTTATTGTTTCCTATTTGTCTTTAAATTTTTTATTGTTATGTTAATCACCATACATTACATCATTAATTTTTGATGTGGTGTTCCATGATTCATTGTTTGGGCATAACACCCAGTGCTCCATGCAGAACGTGCCCTCTTTAATACCCATCACCAAGCTAACCCATCCCCCCACCCCCCTCCCCTGTAAAACCCTCAGTTTGTTTTTCAGAGTCCATCGTCTCTCATGGTTCGTCTCCCCCTCCGATTTACTCCCCTTCATTCTTCCTATTTGTATTAATTTGTAATCAGATAATTTTATCTTAGTATTTTATCTTTTTATAATAAATTGATATTTTCTTTATGGAATGATATAAAGTAAGATTTTAGAATACTACATAAAAACTTGAAAGAAAGGTATGATCTGCCCTGTTATCTTATTTAGATTTCCTGTTTGCTCTTTAAAAAAAAAAATCTATTTGATTCTTTAGTGGCTGAGGGAGGTGAGTTAAAATCTCTCATTGCTATTAATCCTTTATTTTCAATTGCATTTACTAAAATGTTTGCTTTATACATTGAAATTCTATTTAATCAGATGTATATTCACAATCTTTGTAAATGTTACCATTTTTTATTAATAATGAAGTTATGTGTCTCATATATTTTTGCTTCAGTTTCTACCTTGACTAATATTAATATTCTAAACCTTTCTTTATTGCATTTGTTTTTAGATCATTAAGAGTAAAAATGGTAATTTCCTTTTCAACTCTTGTGAGTCACTTGTCTTAATTTTTGCCTCTTTTACACAGGCTACTATTGGGTTTTGCTTTTAGATCCAATCTACTTGTGTTAATAGAGTAATTTACCCTTTTTATATTACATGGTAATATTGGTATTTTTTGTTGGTCTTAATTTTATTATATGGTCATTTTTCTTTTCTTTTTTTTAAAGATTTTATTTATTTATTTGAGAGAGAGAATGAGAGAGAGAGAGAACATGAGAGGGGGGAGGGTCAGAGGGAGAAGCAGACTCCCCGCTGAGCAGGGAGCCCAATGTGGGACTCAATCCCGGCACTCCAGGATCATGACCATGAGCCGAAGGCAGTCGCTTAACCAACTGAGCCACCCGGGCGCCCATATTATATGGTCATTTTTCTTGATAAAAGTGAGAATATATAAGAACAGTAGATTTAATTACATCTTTATTAAGCTACAAGAGCTGATTTTTCATCTTCTTTTTTATTCTGATTACCTTATTTGTCTTTAACTTTCTCAGTCCTTGTTTAATACAGGATAAAACTGGCTTTGAATGTTTGTAAATGGTTTCTCTCTCTTTTTTTTTAATGTTTTACCTTTTATGCACATTTCATTAGGATTAGAGAAGAATCTGATTTCATTCCTCCATTCTAACTCAGAAACCTTATCATTTTTCATGGATGCATAATATATCATAGATGTTCTAAATTTGTTAAAAATATGCCTAGTTTGTCAATATTATAGGTCATGCTAAGTGAAATATCATTGTACCTATATTTTGGTGTAATTATGCAAATATTTCTATAGATTAAAAACCTAGAGGTATAATTTTGTGACTGTACAAATTTGCATTCTACCAGCGATATATGAGAAAGATTGTTTCCCCATAGTCTAATCAACAGCGAGTATTTTCGAGATTTTAAATCGTATTTTTTCACTTTGATCAGTATAAAAATGACATTTTGTTTCTATCTCTGTTTCTCTTATTGGTAGTTTGTGTGTGTGTATTAGTTATGTTGTCTGTGTTTAGTTATGTTTAATTTTTCTGTGAATTTTTCTTAACTAGAGACAGCCCCAAGAAGGAAGTCTTTGAATGGAAGCACTAAGACTAGAAATATGGATCTGTGTGTGTACAAGGCCAACAGGATGATGCAGGGACTGAGGGAACTGAGTTCTTCACTGCTGTTCCTCCCAGTGCACTGGCTATACGTCAAGTTGGAACTGGGGATGGCAGCTTTCCACCCATGGGACTGCCAGGTAAAACCTTTGTAATTACTGATGATTGGGCCTGAAAGAGCATACACAGGATTTTGGCTTAGAGCCAGACTTCTCAGTTAAAAATTACATATGTTTTAAGCTAGAGGTATGATTCTGATTTCAAGATATAATACAAAGCTCTAGTAATCAAAACAGTATGATTCTGGCACAAAACTAGACACATAGATCATTGGAACAGAGTAGAGAGCCTAGAAATAAACTCGTGATTTTTCTTTAGGCCTATGTTTACTTATTTCTTTTTTTTTTTTGTTCAGCTTTTGGTTTAAATTACAGTTAGTTAACATGCAGTGTAATATTAGTTTCAGGTGTAGAATTTAAGTGATTCATCACTTACATACAACACTGGGTGCTCATCACAAGTGCCCTCCTTAATACCCTTCACCCATTTAGCCCATCCCCCCCATCTCCCCTCTGGTTACCATCAGTTTGTTCTCTATAGTTAGGAGTCTGCTTTTTGGTTTGCCTCTCTCCACCCCCCCCCCATGTTCATTCGTTTTGTTTCTTATATTCCATATATGAGTGAAATCATATGGTATTTGTCTTTCTCTAACTGACTTATTTCACTTAGCATAATACTCTCTGTCTCCATCCACATCATGGCAATTGGCAAGATTTCTTTTTTTTTTTAAGATTTTTTTTATCCATTTGACAGAGAGAGAGAGAGAGAGATAGTGAGAGAGAGCACAAGCAGGGGGAGTGGCAGGCAGAGGGAGAGGGAGAAGCAGGCTGCCCACCGAGCAAGGAGCCCGTTATGAGCCTCGATCCCAGGATCCTGGGATCATGACCTGAGTTGAAGGCAGATGCTTAACCAACTGAGCCACCCAGGTGCCCCAAGAAGGTTTCATTCTTTTTGCTGGCTGAGTAATATTCCTGTGTGAGTGTGTGTGTGTGTGTGTGTGTGTGTGTGTGTGTGCGCACGCGCGTGCACCACATCTTCTTTATCCATTCATCAGTTGATGGACATTTGGGCTCTTTCCATTATTTGGCTATTATTGATAATGCTGCTATAAACATCGGGGTGCATGTATCCCTTCAAATCAGTATTTTTGTATCCTTTGGGTAAATACCTAGTAGTGCACTTGCTGGATCATAGGGTTGTTCTATTGTTGACTTTTTGAGGAACTTCCATACTGTTTTCCAGAATGGCTGCACCAGTTTGCATTCCCACCAACACTGTAAGAGGGTTCCCCTTTCTCTCCATCCTCACCAACGCCTATTGTTTCCTGTTAAACCCGTGATTTTATGGTCAATTAATCTATGACAAAGGAGGTAAGAATATACAATGGGGAAAAGATAGTCTCTTCAATAAATGGTGCTGGGGAAACTGGCCAGCTACATGTAACAGAATGAAACTTTTATACCTTCTAACCACCTTTTCACACCATAGACAAAAATAAACTCAAAAGGGATTAGAGACCTGAAACTGTTAAATTCTTAGAAAAGAATACAGGTAGTAATTTCTCTGACATTGACTGTAGAAACATTTTTCTAGATGTTGTTTCCTAAGGCAAGGGAAACAAAAGCAAAAATAAACTATTGGGATTACATCAGAATAAAAAGCCTTTGCACAGCAAAGGAAACAATCAACAAGACGAAAAGGCAACCTAAGGAATGGGAGAAGATATATGCAAATGATATATCCAATAAGGGGTTAATATCCAAAATATATAAAGAACTTCTACAACTCAACATCAAAACAAACAATCCAATTTAAAAAATGGGCAGAGGACCTGAATAGACATTTTTCCAAAGAAGACATGTAGATGGCCAACAGACAATGAAAGGGAAAGGAGGGGCAGAGGGAGAAATGGGGGGAGGGGCAGAGGGGATGAATCTTCAAGCAGACTGCCTGCTGAGTACAAAGCCCAATGCAGGGCTCAATCCCAAGACCCATGAGATCATGATCTGAGCCTAAAATGAGTTGGAGGCTTAACTGATTGAGCCACCCAGGTGCCCCAAGAGATTGTTTTAGCATATGTAAAAATATCAACTAAAACTAGGAAATAAAAATACAGTGGTGAATGCCCCAAGAAGGAGTTACCTCAGGGCAATGAATAGAATGATACCAGCAAGGTATACCATCTTCTTTATCATATCACTCCAGTAGCTGCCAATATACTAGAAAGTTGTGAACCACCACAGAAGGAGTCTACTATTTTAGCAGCTGTCAGACATGTTTCAAGAGACTTGGCATAAAGCGTTAATTAAAAGAACAAAACAAAAGAATCACACCTATACTAGAGGGTAAAAAAAAAAAAAAATCTAAGAAATTCACCAACTAGAGTCAAAGCAAGAAGGAGATGGAGGGACTCCTTAGAAGCAATGTGGGCAGTCTCAGGGGATTTATCACTGTTTCTTACTTTGTCCAGTGGTCCCATCCACAAAGTTCTGCTGGGTGGTGGGCCTCCTCTTTGAAACTGAAGTAGAGGGAGCCTTGCTCTCTAGGACCTGTGCACTCTAGGCCTATGGTAGAAGTAGCAGGTTTGATAATCTTTGAATCACCTTTTTTTTTTAAATAAGCTTTACACCCAACGTGGGGCTTGAACTCATGACCCTGAGATCAAGAGTTGCATGCTCTACCAACTGAGCCAGCCAGGCACCCCTTTTCCCTTTTCTTGAAGATAGCTTGTAGATGGCTACATTCTCCTCTGTCCCTGCCATGGGAGGACACAGGGGAAGGCAACATCTGTAAGCCAGGAAGAGAGCCATCACCAGAAACAGCCATGCTGGCACCTTTCAGCCTCCAGACTAAGAAAATCATTCTCTGTTGTTTAAGCTACCTTGTCTGGTGTTTTGCTATTGGAGCCTGAACAGATTAAGACAGCCTGATAGAAATCTTTTCCCTGATGTAATTTCACTCTGCTGAACTTTATTAATTACTTAGAATTATTATAACATTGGTATAATTTTAGCTTCCTTGCATATCCTCAAATGTTGTCTTTTGTCTTGTGTTCGAATGAAAAATTGCTAGGAAATTATTCTTGGATTATGGTGATTTTCTATGAAAATCTGGATTTGTTTTGTTTTTGTTTTAGCTTACATGAGAAAATTTTATTCTCTTTATTCTGTATCTAATCTATTCTATCTATAGCCTTATAAAATTTTCTCTTTATCTCTGTTATTCAGAAAATTTTCTAGCTACCTCTTTGTGAGTTAATCCTATTTTAAACTCAGTGAGACTTTCTCTTTAAAAATTTAAATCTTTCTATCATTTGGGGAAGTTTTCTTCCATTATCTATTTGATTATTTCTTCTTGCCCAGCTATCCCTCTCTCTTTTTAGGAAGCCCTGGATTAGTTCCATATCACTTATCTTTTCATTTGTGCTTTCTATTATTTTTGCTCTATATCTTCCTTTGATCTTCCCAGGACATAATTTGGTTTACAGCAGTTGTGAGTTTCATTATTAAAACTTAAAATTTTTGGAACTATATTTTCTATTTCCTAAAGCTCTATTTGTCTTGTAGTTCTCTGTGCCATTGTGCTGTAGTGTAAACCTTAAGAATTTACATTAGAGCTCATTCAAGATTGTGTTCTAGTTTTCCAACTAAATATGTACTCAATGAAAATGACTTTTTTGAACACCTGGCTTAGTAAAACTCCTTAAAATAGTGTGTTCTTATGATCTGTAATCTTTCTCTGTCTGTTAATGTGTTTGGGTGAGAGTTCCCTCACATGTATTGCAGTCATTGTCTCAGGTTTTCTAGGGAACCTGACTTGAAATTATTAGAGATACAGTTTGTATTTCTTTGCTACTTGGCAAGCAACAACTATGCTGGCTCAGCTGAAATTAGATGTTTAGGATTTTTGCTTTGCATGCCTTTTAGCATAAGTGGGTGAGAGATAGCCTTCTCCCAACTGCACTGAAAGAGAGCAGTTGATTTCAACAGTCAGTTTCTACTAAAATGTGGTTAACTATATCCTAATTATTGGAATTTTATCACAACTACACATATAGGGCAAAGTCCTTTAAAGGCCCTACTCATTGAAGAGAAAATGGTGTACCCTCTGTCCTCCCCCACACTAAATGTAATCCACAATAAAAAATAACATGCGAGAAAACCCAAGCATGTTATGATCGTCACATTACATTTTAAAGTATATCATCAAATACTATTACGTTTTAATTTTCCCATAATCCCTGCTTTATTATTGCCATAATCACTTGCTTGTCTGATTGAGGAATAATCCAATACCATATATATTGTGAGCAGGCTTGGTGGTTCATCTATATGTGTTAAAGGAATCCATATACCATTCTGAGCTGGAATGCACTTGTGACTGTGCAATCAGAAGTCTTTGTTCAGATGCTTTTGGGAAGGAAGATCTCCTCCCAGGCCTCTGGACCTGAGTCCTCCTGTGAGGATGGGGCATTCTGGGCTGGGGCATTCTGTGAGCAGGAATATTCTGATGCTGACATCATGCTGGCATCGACTGACCTATTTTCTCTGGAATATATATGTGTGTGTGTGTGTGTGTGTGTGTGTGTGTGTGTGTGTGTGTTTGGGAGCCCCATCATTTTCCAGGAATAGGTTTTACTCAAAATACAAGTTGAGCTGTCTCTGACGAAAATAGGGAGAGAAAGGAAGTCATAGATGTGTGCTTAGGCAGCATTTCCCAAGGATTTCTTTTTTTTTTTTTTTAAGATTTTATTTATTTATTTGTCAGAGAGAGAGCACAAGCAGGGGGAGCGGCAGGCGGAAGGAGAAGCAGGCTCCCCGCTGAGCAAGGAGCCCAATGCAGAACTTGATCCCAGGACCCCGGGATCATGACCAGAGCCAAAGGCAAATGTTTAATTGACTGAGCCACCCAGGCATCCCCCAAGGATTTCTGAAAACATACTTATGAGTATAATTTTTAGGAGATAACATTCATTTTCCATAAAATAAGATGAGCAAGGCTCCTTTCTAATTTGACAATTGCTGTCCACAGAATGTTTCAACAGTACTTGAATTATTTTCTTTATTGAAAAAAATTCATCTTGAGAACTAGAGCTGAAATGGCACATAAAATGAGATAGCTTTGAATGCTTTTTATAAGAGTAAATGCTTTTGCAGGACTAGATTTAATTAACTACATTAGTTTAATGAGAAGTTCAATTTCCTATCTATCATCTTTGATGTTCAGAATTATACTGAAGTTATCTGTATGAAAACTGGTGATTAGTACAGGAAATTGACTTTATAATAGTTCAAACATTTTGAAATGCTAAATTGTGAGTTTCCTTGCAATATGTGTTGATTGGAATGCTAATTAATTTTTGTGAAAATTATCAGAATGGACATATATATGATCATCTGTTCATCCCATCTATGTCTGGGATGACTTGACTTGCTCAGATTCCTAATGGAGGAGAAAATATAGCCTGCAACATTAGCCTCTTCCTGGGTTGGTTTAAGGATATAATTTATCTAGATCTGACTCTTTGCACAGTCAGAGAGTTCTGAGTCAGTGCTCTACCCCCCTTTCCCTTACTTTTTAGTTGAACTCAAGAAATGGAAAATAACTTTTTCTCATAAAGTATGGGGTAACTGTTGACGTTACAACAGAACTCTCAGATAGATTTTTGCCAAGATTTCATCCTCTATGTAGAAAATTACTCGCATGTTTATTCAGTGCAATCAATTAACCCAAATGATTCAGTAATAATCATGGAGAAGACAATAGGAGTCATTCTATTATTGCAGGGAGAATTTTACTCATGCTGACTAGAATGGAGGTGTCAGTTCCTTTACAATATCTGAAGAAGTTATGTAAAATAATATAAAAATATAAGGAAGATACTTATTCTTTCCCACACTCAGAAAGAGGTAAAGGATATCAGTTCACTTCCTCAGTTTGGGGTCACTTCTGATTCCTATCTCTCTTCCATTTTTGTCCTTTCCATGGGAAGAGAGATGTCTTTTTGTACTTGGTTAAGATTGGAGAACATGACATTCTTCCAGCATAGCCTCAAGTCCTGATTCTAATTTTCTCTGCTATATAGATTACAGATAAACATGCCCTTTATCTGCTTCTATTCCAATGGGGTGTATTCTAGAATGAAACAAGATTGAGTGGCTGAGTGGAAGGATGGGGATTGTCATGCTGTTCTGTGCCCCCACTGGAGTAGGCTTTGGTTCTCCAGCTACAGGTAAAGCAATCCAGTTCATGAAGGTAGAAGTCAAAAACCAGATATGCTATCAGTTTAGGACCTTTTCATTCACTGTTCCCTCTACCTGGAATGCTATTCCCTCAAATATGCCATTCAGGTCTTTGCTCAGATGTCCCCTTCTTCATGAGGCCTTTCCAGACCACCCTATTTAAAATAGCAATCCCCTTACTAGCACCCCTTGTACACTTTCCTGTATATGCCATATAGTTTATTATTTCTTCATTGTATGTGTTTTCCCAACTAGAATGAAAACTCCATAAAAATGTAAGTTAACTGTTCTATCCCCAGTGCTTAGAATAGTTCTTGGCATACCTCTATCAGTATTTTTTGAATAAATGAAAGTTTTATTTTGGTTTTTGAATCAAGCTGTGTTCTCAAAGCTAGTTTTGCCAAAAAACCTGTACTTTGAAAAACAAAGCTAGTACTACATTCTAGTTCCTATATAGCTCCTATGTATACTTCTCAAATTTTTTACCTTCCTTGGTGAGAAGGATTGTGATTGATGAGACCACTGGACTCAGAGAATAATATGTGAAAAAATCACAGACCATTAGCCAAAGCCGGCCAGTTTTGTGGGGGAGAAGGTAGGTGGGAAAACTGCATATAGGGACCTGGCAGATTCACTTTCATCTGTGGCTTTTCTAAAGTGAACATATACAGTTCATACACTGTGCAGGAAATAATAAACTCTATTGAAGAGTAATTCTAAAGCAAAGGAAAAGAGTTCCCTTTCATAGTAATATGTCCCACTTAACATGTTGAAGAGAACTTTCTGTCCTCAATTTGCTTAATAGCAACCCTATCTGAATGCTGATACTCGCAGAATGCCTGCCCTTTTAGACTTGGGACAAACCCCAATAATTCCCATGTTCACACAGTGCATTTTCTCAGAAAAAATGCTTTTATCATAACATTAACTTACTGTTTTCAAGAATAGGATAGCCTTCTAATGTGAGTAGTTTGTCTTCTAATTAAGGTGACTGGCAAGCTACAGACATATGGCCCATTAAAAAAAAAAAGATTTGATTTGAATTAGACACTAACCATACTCTGCAAAAGGTTTTATTAGTTCAATATTATATAGTACCTTTTGCACTTATTCCCAAGAAAATAAAGTTATGAATTCATTCAAAAAACATTTATTGATCATTTACTATGTTGAACTTACGCACGTACCAGCTATATGGTATTAAGTTCAGACATGGTTCCTGACAGATGGTACTGTCTCAAGGGGTCTGCTTAAATCTCAGATAGCCTTTCTCTTCCACTCATGCTATATTTTCAATAGCCTTTCTTTAGTCTCAAAAGCCCTTATGAAATCTCTATAACTTTTCATATTTCTCATGCAGTTTCATGTTTTGTAAATCTTGTCTCAGAGCAGATGAAGTAATTTCAGCTAATATCTAAGGACTTCTTCAAAAAGGGATTTCTTTATAACATAAAGAATTTACATGCTCCTTGAATATACAAGGAATAGTCAGTTACTTTCCCTCTGTTATTTTATCCGGGACCTATGTGCCAGTATACTTAAAATACAGGCATGCATACGTACATGGCTTTCAAACTGGGGTCTTATATTAACACCTACCCATGCATATGTTATGCTTTGCTCCCTATCTGAAATTCCCTCCTCCTCATTCCATTGAATTTCTCTAAATCCTCTCTCAGATCTCCCTTGTTCCGTCCATCTCAAGTAGATGTGTGTCCTCTAAAGCACTTATGTTGTATACTGTATGGTAATTTGGCGCTTATAGTGGAAAGAAACTACTGTCACTGTTACTCACCATTGCCATTTGTTTGGTGTACAGCTACACATGCTATTTTAAAATGGTCAACAGGAAAATGTATCTGGTACTTTAAAAGTAGAGATAAACTTGGATGAATCTAAATAATTTGTTAAAGAAGTTAAATATATTTAGTTTTAAATCCTTGGAATGTAAGCAAAGTCTTTTACTGATTAGAAAAAGATAGTCATGAATAAATATGCCAAGCATAGCCACGCTTTTTTGCTATGTATTTTTCCCTAATTATATGAGGGGCTTTCTCCCTCTTGCAGAACTGTAGCTAAAGCATTTGCAAGAACAGAGCCTGGTATAAATGGGCAAGACAGTGCTGTAAGAAACCTAAGTTTCAGTGAAATTGTAGTCGTATGTGGCCCTACTAGTTGAAGCTATTCCAAAGGAGGCTTCTGGCTCCCACAAGATGAGTTTCATGGTTTCTCTAAACAGGGCTAGAATAATCAATTGAGAGTGGTTAAGCACTGGTAGTGGCTAATTTCAGTGTCATGATGACTCACCATGCAGTATAATGAAGACTCACTCCATTTTTTTTTTTGATTTTTTGATTGCTGACAGCTTTTTTTTTTAAAGATTTTTTATTTATTTATTTGAGAGAGAGAGAGAGAGAATGAGAGATAGAAAGCACGAGAAGGAAGAGGGTCAGAGGGAGAAGCAGACTCCCTGCTGAGCAGGGAGCCCGATGCGGGACTCGATCCCGGGACTCCAGGATCATGACCTGAGCCGAAGGCAGTCGCTTAACCAACTGAGCCACCCAGGCGCCCCTGATTGCTGACAGCTTTTAAGCCCACCTGTCTCTTTCTCTTTGCCCCAGTACTGGACAAGCTGCTAAAAAAGCCCAGGTATTCCCTCCTTTGGCCCCAGTGATTCAAATAATAATGGAAGCTCCTGACCATGCATGGGAGTGCTCACCCCAGCCCTAACCCCTAACTGCAATAAAAACCTCAGCCCTTTTCCCCTCTTTGCTCTTTCAAGCCATTTCACACCTGCTCTGGAGGCCTGCCCTCCTCTCTTCAGAAATGCCTCAATTATGTAAGTAATAAACCATTTCATACCCTCTGGGTGTGTGTGTGATGTCATTGGTCTACAGGAACCAAATTTTGGGTGGCAGGCCACATGCTATTAAAGCAGGGTAGCCACAAGAGCCAGTGTTTGAATTATACAATTTTGCAGTAGTTTGTGTTTGCTTAAAATGATTGACCTTCATGTTTTTCTATTGTTTAAATAGTAAAAACATAGGTTATTATACAGCGGCTTTTACTTATCTAAGTATATGAGAAAACTGAGACACGTGGGTCATAAAGCTATGGCAGCAAGCTGTAACAGGGCTCCCCTGGTGACCGATTCTTGAATTGCAATTTTAAGCCTTAAACAGAAAGAAACACAGGCTTATTCGTGTATGCTTACTTTAGACACTGGAACCAATATGAGGGCTTTAAGTGCCATACTTAGAACCCTGCAAATATTAGGACTGAAAGGAAGAACACCTGTTAAAGGGCTTGTTAATGACTTTTGTTGTTAAAAGTTAACATATAACCTAATCAATCAATTGACCCCTGAAGGCAGGGCATCCTGCCAATTTAACTTCTGTCGTAACCCAGTGAGGGTAATACTTCTGCTACTACTACTGGCTAACTTCTTATTTATTTACTACTAAATTCCAAGAACTTTGGTAACCTCTTTTCATGTATTATCATGTGTAATTCTCCAAAAGCATCATAAGGTAGGTTTCAGAGATATCACTCATGAGCAGATGACACTTGTATCAGATAGTCTCCAGCCTGGGGTCACCAGCTGGTGTATCAGGCCTCCAGAAGCTGCCGTTAGCCTCTTCGTGCACCTATCCCAGTGTGTACCTTCCTTTCAGTACAGCCAAAATTTGTTGGACAATTATAATCACTTTTGTATAGAACATGTTCACAGAGAATCGATGTGGCCCTGTAGAAAGACTGTTGGATATTATTTGAACACGGATCTTTGAATTTCCATCATGTTACATGTAAGTTGGTTGTCTGAAAAAAGTACCCTTCCAGTGACTTTACTTATTTATAAAATTGGAGGGTTGGGTTAGATCAAGGGTTCTTATTCTGGGATTCACAGAACTCCGAAATTATATGCAAATGTTATTTTTATGTGTACATATGCATTTTTCTAGGAACAGTATTCATAACACATCTATTTCTCAAAGGGGTTTGTAAAAAAATATCAGAATGTTCAACTGGGTGATTAGATTCTCTTGTAGTTCTAAAAATATTATGACTCCATTTAGCTGGAGGATGACATGGAGTAGAAAGGATTAGCAAATGACAAGGAAAATATTAGATTCCATACTTTTTATTTAAACTATTTGGCTGAAAAATATTTCTAACCATTTAAAATACATAAAAACCTATAGAGCTTTTTTTTTTTTTACAAAGCCCAAATCTACATCTTTATATATGAGTGGGAAAAATAATAAATCTGGTCTGAAAAAGATCCAAACAGAGACCTTAATGGTGTTGTTAAGAATTATCATCCATTTCAGAAGAAAAAAATGGAATCCCATAACCATCCCTGTCTTGAATGAATCAGTAAGTATCTTTAGTTTGGGAAAGAAAAGGTGGAAAATTAGCTATTCCATTGCATTGGTTGGCCTTGAATCTTGTATCCAGTTGATTTTAGAGTTCAGATATCCAGTTATTAAAAAGTCATTTTCTTTTCTCTCAAATAAATAACTGAGAACTCTGAAGCTTCTGATCATGTGGAGCTGTGGAGTTTCAGGGGAAATAAAGAGCTTACTATCTTTCAGTTCCTCATATTTAAAAATAATGATATCTTGGAGGGAAATAACAGAGTGCCTGTATCCTGATCATATAATGAGATGACCACCAGAGTGAGTATAGCAGGGAAGATGCTATTCAAACTAATCTCCTTGATTACCTTTCAAAGGTACAGAGAGTTTCAATGAGAGAACATCTGCTTCTTATTAAGAATCTTTCCACAGCCAAAATTTTATGGAAGACAATCTCAGGGATCATAGAGAACACTCAATAGCATTGTCTGGATGTATTAATTGTGCGTGGCATCTGTTCATGAAATACACTGGTGCCATTAGACTGTATTCATGTTTGAAGAAACAGTTTGTCAGAAGGATTATGATCAATATTATCATATTTAAACCAAATTTTCAAAAAAGTAATGAATGTTCATTTCTACAGTCATCACCCATTCACTATAAAACTTGTTGCAATTTGCCTTCTCCACTTCGAGCACCCCCTCTTTGTTCCCTCTTTCTCTCAACAAACCTGTTTTCCATCATTGGTTATCAAATAATCTTGTCACCAATTTTAATGGTTATTTCTGAGTGATTGACCTTGATATCGATTCAGAAGATGCTACTGATCTCCAGCTCTTTTTTTGTGACTGTATCTTCTATTACTTTCTGTGATTATTTTTTACTCTTCTGATTCTTCTCCGTCCTCCTAACCCCTCTTTCTTCTGCCCTCCAAACATAGGTTTGTACTGTCCTCGCTTTGGCAGCACATATACTAAACATAGGTTTGCACTAAGATATTTTTAATTCTCCTTTTATTCTTTCTAAAATTCCTTCATGAGTGATCTCATTATGAAGGGTTAATTCCAGGTAGAACACAATCAATTAGCTCCCATATATTTACTGAAGTCATAAAATATAATGGAAAGGAAATGTGGTTATGGAATAAACAGGTCTAAGGTAGCAACCTGTCTAAGATGCACTAGTGAGAAGGAGAAATGGGACTGAGATCCAGGCATTGTTGATTCTAAATGCAGTCCTTGTTGCATTGTACAAGGAACTGGGAGGCACAGCTCAGAGAAATAAAGGTGGAAAAGGAAGCCAAACAGCCATAGGTGAAGCTGCACAGTACCCTTTAGTTGAAAGCAGTTAGATAGACAAGAGATCACTTTAGGTGACAATTTAAGTGATGACTTTCCTTCCGTAATTAGTATTCCATGTCACTGTTTAGTTTGTTCTCCCTTCCAGATTGCCTTTGTCATGGCCCCATTGCTCTTGGTTTCTTGCAATACGCTAATGACCTTCCCCAAATTTTTCTTCCTTCTCTTTCTTTTTTAAATTTAAGTGTGTTTAAAAATTTAAACTACTTGCAACAAAGGAAACTTTCCTAAGATATTTGTATTTGTAGTTTAGTAGAATAAATAACTTACTGTCTTCTCACTAGTATAACTTCATTTCCTTCCAGGGGCACTACTAATAATCTATTACCCATCTCCTAGGCTGCTTTACAAGTTTCCATTTGCACTTGCTCTCACGGTACCTGAAATTCCCTCTTCCTAATACTCACATTTGCACTTTCTTTATTAAAAAGTCACTTTCTCGGGGCGCCTGGGTGGCTCAGTTGGTTGGGCAACTGCCTTCGGCTCAGGTCACGATCCTGGAGTCCCAGGATCGAGTCCCGCATCGGGCTCCCTGCTCGGCAGGGAGTCTGCTTCTCCCTCTGACCCTAACCCCTCTCATGCTCTCTCTCTATCTCATTCTTTCTCTCAAATAAATAAATAAAATTAAAAAAAAAAAAGTCACTTTCTCACTGAAGTCTTCCCTGACTACTTTTTTAAAATTTCAGCCCCCCCAACCCTTCAGATCCCCTTCCCTGTTTTTTTTTCTTTGCATAATACTCACGTTATCTCTAACATACTCTGTATTTTATTTATTTATTTTGCTTTTCATCTGTCTCCCTGAAGGCAGGGTTGCTGTGTTTTGTTCACTCTTCTTTCTCCAGTATTAGGAGAAGTCCTGGATCCTGGCAGGTACTTGTAATAGGTATCATTGTTCTACACACAAACCTGTTAACTTCAGTGAGATCAAATGAAGAAAATACACGTCTAGAACAAGATGAAAGAAACTGAATTTCTTCATAAAAAACATAAATTAAGAATCAGAAGAAAGAACGTCTACATAAGCTCGAATCCCGTCTTCCACATCAAAATCACTCTCTTCACTGACAGTCTTTGCTCCTGGAATCCTGATCCACAATTCTGTCCTTTTACCTTCCATTGTCAGTTCAAAACACTGAACACCTGAGATTGTAAGTGTCTGTTTTTGTTAGGAAACAAATGCTTCTTTCTGTGCTGCCAAATTCCAGAAAAAAATATCAAGGAAACAATGTTTTTCTATTCCTTTTTATGTTTCCTTTTGAAACAAAATACAAGTAACAGAAGTGTGGGTTGTTTTCAGAATTCATTATCCAGGCATAAAGAAATTCAGATGTCAGGAAGCTGGCATGAATCCTTTCCATTCTTGCTCTCAGAACACAGTCGGAGGACAAGGTCAGCTGGCAACTCTTCTTTATTTTTCTTGTGCATTTTCTGATGCCTCTTCAGAGAAATTCCAAAAATGACTGTGTTCATTGCAATGTAAAAAGTAAAAATTTTCAAAAGATAAGAAGGACCATCAGGATTGACCCATTCACCTAAACCTAAACCAGAATTTATAAAGGTAGATTTTGATCTCAGAAAAGGCAGAAAGTTTCATGGTGTTCATATATTTTTGAATCACATACTTCCTTTTTCTTGCTGGATGTGGTGGGAAAGAGTATAAGCTTTGAAGGTGGACAGGTTTCAGTCTCAACAGAGTTAAGTAGCTGTGTCACCTAGGGTAAATACTTTTACCTGTTTAATTATTAGTGTCCTCTCCTATAATCATGCTTAATGTGCCTATTAGGGCTGTTTGAGTATTAAATGAGATCATTTATATGGCGTATATGATACAAAGTAGATAAATACTTAAAATTACTTATCCTTCCCCTAACACACACACGTGCGTGCGCACACACACACATTCATTCTTCTTATAACTTGTTAATTTATTTCACTTAATTACCAATTTAAAGAAAAGGTGGTCAAGGAATTTAAATTTTGACTATTTTCTAATTCTGTCCTCTTTATTTAGTCTAGGTATTTTGGCAATTTTCTGACAATAGCAAAAAGTGACATTTTTAAAAGGGTTAAGGAAAGCTGTAGAGAGTGTGGTCAGAAAATTCTGTCAGAATTCCTAGATTTATTTTCTGTGGCTGAATGTTGAGGTTGTACCATGAATTTCTACAACAGTGGTGCTTCTCCAAGATAATCTCTCAGCAAGTCAAATTTAATGTGCTTGAAAATATTATCCTTAGGATTATTGCTATACTTTTTAGGGTAAATTAGTTACCATTTTTCATTTTGGGTGAAAATGTTGTGTTCCATTTATTATAGTTTTCCATGGCAAAAGGATTTAAACTGCCTGAAAAAAAGGTGTTCCCTGCAAGTAAGGAAATGTAATTGCTGTAAGCCTACAGCATCTGAACATCAGTCTTACATAGCCCTTCATGGGATTTCTTATTAGAACAGATGACAGAGACTAAACTGTAAATAGATGCCTCTTGCTTAATGCATTCATTATTTTGATGTACTCATAATCATTTAAAGAAATATTTGGTAAATATGAAAATGTATCTTTTACATACATGCCCACTTATGTAAATCTTTGGTTGTGTTACATGGTTCCAAATTTGATTACAAGTAACATAGCATTCTGACTGTAAGAGTGAACAAGTGCTGTGGTGAAGCATGTTTTCTTTCATTATTTAAAGCTCTAAGGTGTTTCTTTCACCCTCCTTGAAAGAAGTAAGTTTTAGGTGTTAATTAGTATCCCTGTCAAACTGTCAAGCACTAACCAAAATAGGAATCAAAAGATTATTGAAGCAGAAAGAAAGTAGAATCTTTAAATATTTATTAGTTAGAAGACAAAGATCCAAAGGGCTTGTTTCAGATAGTGTTTTATAGCTTAGTTTTTTAACCAGGAAAATGTCTTAGAGATCTTCTAGTTCAACACCACTGTATCCTCCACGACCATCTTATACTTCTCTTCTTTAGGAGTGCATAAATGGACTGTAAGAAATGCTTTGGCATGGTGTCCCACAGAGGTACCCCCTGGGATTCCTTATTCTCTCTGTTCACGCATCCCCCAGCTTCTGGGTGCTTTCCTGCTAATGCCTCTTACCTGGGACTTTTGGAGGATTGCAATGGAGCCTTTTCACCTGGAGAAGTTGCTGGACATCTGGGAGTTCTTAGGACATCCCCCGTCCCCTAACACCCCATAGTCATTGACTGCTCCAGGAGTATAAACACCAGGCTTTGCCTCCCTGTGTGATCAGCCTTGAGGTGTAGTTACACCCCAGAGTTCCTCATGGTATCAGGCTGTCTGGAAATTTTTCTGAAAATTCACCTGTGCTTAGTTTGTCTCCCTTCCTTATTCTGCTCTCCTCACAGCCTTTGTGATTGCTCTTGGAAGCTTGTAATATGTCCTTTCACTATAATCCTTGCTTTAGCTTAGCTTCTAAAGCCTCCTATAGCATTTTATAAAGAAATATATTAGACCTAGCCAGGTTAAGTGACTAGATCCACTCATGAAATTTACCGAAAAAAGAGGTCAGAGGGTGCATACACTCCATTATCAACAGGCGGCAAAATCCATACAACAGTGATCCTAACTGTGGATGCCCATTAGAATCATATAGGGAGCTTTTTTAAAAAACACAGATGCAAAAGACACATTTGACAAATGTTAAATAAGAACCTCTAGGGGTGGAAGTATGATAGTGGTATACAACTGTCATGGAGTTAAACACTTGGTGATATTTTTAACACAAGTGATGAAATAGAAGTAGGGTTGGGTAAGAAATAGCAATCAAGTGGAATTTAGATTTGGCAGTGCTAGGATATTTTCTGTTTATTCTTTCTAATTTGATAGGGAAATAGGAACAGATAAGTTTTTTAAAAAAATTTATAATCTTAAATGGAATGAATAAATGAGCAGAGCAGACAAGACTACTCTTTTTACAAAACCTTCTTTTATTGCTTGATATTAAACATGTAGAAACAGTCTATGCTTCCACCATATGCTTTTCCCCTTCCTCATTCCCACTTCATTTTGAAATACATAGCCCTCACTGCTCTTTCCATTTTCCTATTTTTGACAGAATATGGATACCAGAAATGTTTCATTAAAA
This sequence comes from Zalophus californianus, assembly GCF_009762305.2. Taxonomy (NCBI): domain Eukaryota; kingdom Metazoa; phylum Chordata; class Mammalia; order Carnivora; family Otariidae; genus Zalophus; species Zalophus californianus. The sequence goes on from NC_045596.1 coordinate 94,180,451, forward strand.
AAAAACTACTATGGGGCGCCTGGGTGGCTCAGTTGTTGGGCGTCTGCCTTCAGCTCAGGTCATGATCCCAGGGTCCTGGGATCGAGTCCCGCATCGGGCTCCCTGCTCGGCGGGAAGCCTGCTTCTCCCTCTCCCACTCCCCCTGCTTGTGTTCCTTCTCTCGCTGTCTCTCTCTCTGTCAAATAAATAAATAAAATCTTAAAAAAAAAAAACTATCTATGAAAACATTAGGCCACTGATGTCCTGAGTCCAGCAGAAGCAATAGGAATACTGTCCTAAAGTGCTGTAAAACCATGAAGACAAGCTGCAGCATAATTCCAGCTGATCATTGCCTTTTGAAAACTCAGGGCCAGTGTTGCCAGAAGTTTGATTTTTCAAGAGTCCAAAAATCTAGATTTTATGAAAATTCACATATACTTAAATGTTAACAAATGATTTTTTTTTAATTTATGAAACTATGGTGACTGACATGGTGTTAGGACAACTGAAATAAATTTGTGCAATGGATATTCCTGTGGGTCACCAGTTTTTCACTTCTACTTTACAGTATATTTGTAAATCTATAGGATTTTTTTCAAAAATACTAATTTAATTCAAAATTTTATTTCAATTTCCTTATCACCTAACTTTCAATGATCTGTAAATTTTGCTGGCTTTATATGATTTAACCTTGCTCCCCTTCACCCTATACATTTATTTATGTATGCTTATGGATGCTTCATATAATATATATACAGGAAGTAAACATGCACAAATACTACCAGTTTACATAAATTTACATATTAAGATTTCCACCATGGTCTTCTGGATGGGAATATCCTAATAACGTATGTAGCTTATGTAGGCTCCACATAATACATAAATCCATTTTAAAAGATCTTTAGATGGAAGTATTTTTTTATGCTGCCACATATCTTACATCCTTCTTCCTTCCTATTTTATAAAGCTTCCTGCTAATCATTAGTCTGATTGTTCAATATATATTTACAGAAGTGCTGTGTTTATGTGAGTTTGGGGGTAGGAACATTTAAGAGAAAGGAAAATGGGATCTAAACATTTAAATGTATGTAGTACCTATAAATCAAAATATAAAACTGGGATAGAGAATTGCATCACTGAAAAAACTTATCATTGGAAAAAAATATTTTCTAGACTTTTTAATGTACCTTCCCAGAGAAAAGATACACAGTGAGAACCTTTGCAACTGTAGAAGAAAAATGAGACAAATAGCTTTTTATGTCTATGTATTTATCATTGCAATTATATATTACAAAATTGGAAATTTGGAGCTCCATGTAGAAGCAAGATAAATATGACAAATTTTTTTTTGTAAGTTTGTCACATGAATAAATAAATGGTTTATTGTGAAAGAAAAATCTTAATATCTGGAAAGAAAGAGGATAGGAAAGGAAAGGGAAGTGAGGGAAACCTTATTAAAAGCCAGCGCTTGCTTAATTAGCAATCAGGAGTGGAACAACAACTGTGAAGGCCTGAAAAATCTGTTGTATCCATTAATGAATGTCTGAGTGGGTTGCGGGCACAGAGATAATTACAGCAGGAAGTTCATATCATTGTACTAGGCATGTTTCAGGCTCCCAAGAAGAGCCCTGCTGTACTGAAGCTTATAAAATAGGTGTGATATCATTTTGAATTCACACTAAATATTAAATAATAATCTAATTTATTAGATCTAATAAAGCATTGTAGGATTTTATAAAAAAGAGATTGTACAAGCGCTATGAGTTTAAAGGACAAAGAAAGTTCATGAAAGAGAACTAAGTTGAGTTATATCCCAGCTCATTTGATGGATTATGTAATTTTTAGATCAAACCGTTGGTACTATCCCTGATTCTCTTTTCTTTTAGTGAATAACTTTGCTTAGGTTGACACTTCAATATTATGTTAAAAAACATAATATTAAATATAAAAATCACATTTTAAAATTTTGAATACAACATCCACTACCTTTAAACAGTAGGAAGAATAATTATTACCATAGATTTTAGGCAAGTTTTTGTTTGTGGGTGACCTTTTTTCATAATAATGGTCATATTTCCATGGTGTTGACACTAGGATAGTATACCCCCTCTCTTTACCCAGAACCTCATAATGGGGAGTGAGGGGTGGTGGTCTGTCCTGCTTGGAGTTGCCTCACTTTTGGTTAACATCATGGGAATGCAGCTAGTTTCCTCCATTAGTCTCTTAAAAAGGTAGAATTTTGTGGGGGAGTGAATAACTACAATAAAACTGGGTAGCTGTCAAATATTAATAATCAAATGGATATTCATATGGAAAAGGAAGGAAAGAAAAAATACTCAGCAACCCCAAATATATACTCTGTATTTATAATTTCATCTGTTTTTAAATTTAGTAATTTCTTTTTTATTATTAATATCCTATCTAGTCTGGAATAAATTAGAAATATGCTATAAATTAGAAACATAAATTAATTAAAAATTAAAAGTGATACAAAGGAATCATTAGAACATGAATACAAAAAGAATCAATGGCCATGTAGTGAAGAGAGGAGATGGTTGCATAAAAGTGAATTAGGGGTGCCTGTGTGTCTCAGTTGGAAAAGTAAGTTGTAATAAAGTAAATTAGCACTGAATCTAGCTTTTGCCCTCATATGAAGCAAGAAAGCAAGAATTTTGGCATCAGTTGTTTTAGTGGTCTTAAATCTTTTAGGTTTTGTTTGGGAAAATCTTTATCTCTCCTACTATTCTGAGTGATAGCCTTGTGGGTAGAGTATTCTTGGCTGCAGTTTTTTTCCCTTTCTGCAATTTTTATATATCATGCCACTCCTATTTTCTGGCCTGCAAAGTTTTCAGCTGAAAAATCTGCTGATGGCCTTATGGGGTTTCCCTTGTATGTAACTGTCTTTTTTCCCTCTTGCTTTAAAATTCTTTCTTTATCACTACTTTTGCCATTTTAATTACTATGTGTCTTGGTATGGACCTGCTTGGATTGATTTTGTTGGGTGATTTTTGTGCCTCCTGGATCTGGATATCTGTTTCCTTCCACAAATTAGGGAAGTTTTCAGTTATTATTTCTTCAAATAAATTTTCTGCCCCGTTTTCTCTCTCTTCTTCTAGAATCCCTTCTAGGATCCCTATAAGGATCACTAGGATCCCCAAGTTATTACTCATGATGGAGTTACTGAGTTCCCTAGGTCTATTCTCATTTTGCATAACTTTTTTTCTCTCACCTTCATAGTTTGATTATCTTCCAGTACTCTGTCCTCTAGGTTCCTACTTCATTATTCTGCTTCCTCTAGCCTGCTATTTATTCCATCTAGTATATTTTTAATATCATTTATTGTATTCTTCATCTCTGATTGAATCTTTTTTATTTCTCTTTGTTAAGGGTCTCGCTAATGTCCTCCACTATTTTCCCAAGTCCAGTGTGTATCTTTATGATCATTTCTTTAAATTCTCTATCAGGTATATTGCTTCTCTCCATTTCACTTGGGTCTCTTGCTGTGGTTTTATCCTGTTTGTTCATGTGGGACATATTCCTCTCTCTCCTTATTTTATTTAACTCTCTATGTCTTTTTCTCTCTCAGGGAAGTCAGTTATGTCTCCTGATCTTGAGGTTAATGCCTTATGAAGAAGAAGTCCAGTTGTGTAATGCAGTGCACTGTTCCCTGTTCACCAGAACCTGGCACTTCAGGGGTGTCTTCTGTCTGTATTGTGTGCCCCCTGCTATTGTGTCTTGGCTACTTTTTTCTTCCATCCAGTCATCCACAGTGGCTCTCTTTTCCTGTTGTGTGCAGTGTTTGGTCCCTTTGGTGTTAGTGGGCCAGTCTGGGGCCATGTTGGGTTTGAACTGAGTCAGGCAGGCATTTGCCAGTGCAGTCGCATCAAACTACAGGACACTTTCCCAGTGTTATCCCTTGAGAAGTTTTTATTGGTGTGTGGGGCCAGCGATCAGATAAGCTGTCTGTCCCCAGCCCACTGCTTAGGCTGCCACCATCTGACTGGTGTGTTGGTTATCATCCCTTCACCCAAGAACAAGAGTCACTTTGGAGTGATTCTGGCTCCTGTTAGGGCTGCTAGCATACTGCCAGGCTTGGTGGCCCTGGTTTGAATGGGCTCCAGTCAAGAGCGTATTGGAGGGGGCAGGGCACACAGTTTTAATAAGGTGCCTGCTGGTCTGCTTCCAGTATGAGACCCGCCACTGCAACCGACCCAGGACTGGGTGATGGGGCAGATCAGCAAAGCATGTGTGGGCTGGGCCTGAGTTTTAACAAGGTGCCCACCAGTCTTCTTTGGAGGGGAGCCCACTGCCACTGGAACTGCGGCACCGCATAGCGCCCTGGTTGGGAGGCATGGTGTTGGCAAGGCTTGCATTGGTCTTCTGGGGGAGGGGATCTTCAATGCTGGGACTGAAGCAAGTGTGACTGGAAAGGGTGGAGTCACCAAACCATAGAGAAGAGGGGAAGTTAAGTAGTGAATGTCTCCTGTGCTGGTTCCTGCAGATGGCCTTGCATTCGTGCATGCATGTCAGGGGAGGGAAATGGAGCCTGCCAGCTCCTTCATTCCTGGAGAAGTCCCTCTATGAGCCTGCCCCTCTGACGAAGCTCTGAGCTTAGTAAATGATTTTACCTCTGTATGCCCCAGGCATTTCTCAAACTGCTGCTCCTATGCTGTGTCTCCACAGGCTGTTTTGCTGTGTCTCTAAGGGCAAGGACTTATAGTTTCCTTTCACTCTCCAGGCTTTCCCAGAAAGAATTCCACTGATTTTTAAAATTCCAAGCTTTCTGTCCCACAGGTTATAAGAATTCACGAAATTCAGCCCCTCTCATTTTCAAAGCCAAATGTTAAGGGTATTCATCTTCCCTGTGTGGGATCCCTGGTGTGAGGGTCTATTTTTCTCCCCTCTCCACACCCTTGGCTCCCTCCCTCCCGTAGATGGCCTGAGGTCTATTCCTACCCTCATCTATATGGCCTCTTCTCTACCTTTAGTTTGAGTTAGTGGAGTTTGTTCTGCTAGTCTTCAGGTCATTTTCTGGGTTATTTACGATGATGTGAGTATTATCTAGTTGTATTCATGGGGTGAGGTGAGCTTAGCATCCTCCTATTCTGCCATCTTCCCAGCCTCTGCCAGTAAAATGCTAGTTTTATTTATTTATTTTTTAAAGATTTTATTTATTTATTTGACAGAGACAGAGATAGAGAGAGCAGGAACACAAGCAGCAGGAGTGGGAGAGGGAGAGCAGGCTTCCTGCCAAGGAGGGAGCCCGATATGGGACTCGATCCCAGGATCCCGGGATCATGACCTGAGCTGAAGGCAGATGCTTAACGACTGAGCCACTCAGGTGCCCAGTGCTAGTTTTATTTTTAATAATTTTTCCAGGAAGTAGAATAATTTGTAAGCATGTCCAAAAATCCCAAGTTCAAAAAGATAAGATATAATCAGCAAGTTATATTAAATATTTAAAATTATATAATGTAAAGAAATCCTTAAAAAGTTAAAAAACAACTGAAAAATTAGAAAAATTATTTGTCATTCACTTGACAAGAAAGATGTATTGATGTATAATTTTCAAAAAGTTAAAAAGTTGACCTATACAAATATAAAATGAGCATGTCCCCAGGATGCAATTAACTCATTAATGAAATAACCAAATTTTTTAAATTATATTTTGAAATTAGTAATTTTCTTAGTATAAAATTAACTCTTAAAAACCAAAAAGAAAATAAGACCCAATGGAAAAATTATGCAATGGACATAAAAGACAATTGACAAAATAACTTAATATCAAAAAATTATTAAAAATATTCAACCTTCCTCATAATGAAGAAAATAAATAGGGCCAAAGAATAACAAACTAACTAAAATTTGAATTTCACTGAAACTTATAGAGACAGTTTATTATCTGCATTTAACAACAACAAAAAAAAACTGGTCAACTCTCTGGAAAGCTGACTTTAAGGAAACTTTTAAAATTGATTATTCTAGGTAAATTACCTTAAAAATCTTTACTTCTAGACCTCTTTATTCTATTTTTTTTATATTGCAAGTATCTGGGGAGAAACAATTTGCTAATGTAAATGATCTTATTTCAGATTTTTAAGCTTTAAAGGGATTCTTGGCATCCTTGTGATACCTTAAAGAATAATTAAGCATCAACTTTCTTTACCCATGTTTCGTGTATGAAATAAAATAAAATAATTCCTAGTAATACCTCATTTTATTTTCTGAAGTTAAAGATTAATGTATATCAACTCCAGTTTGTGAAGATATTTGTTGTACTATGCTATTTTAATTTTGAGGAATTATAAAACAATGATAAAATTACTACACATACCACATTCTCTTCTTAGGATCTGGGAAGTTTCCACAGAACCTTAAATTAATCATAAATTAAAAAGGCTGATTTTACTTTTTTTTCTAGTGAAACTAATACATGCCCATAAACAAAGAAATACAGAGTACAAATTTACTTAAAGTTTTGGCTGTCATTATAAGCATCACAGACAATGGCCTTCAGCCATATCTTATGGTATTTAGACATCTGTTTAATAACAATGTCAAAACTTGGTTATTGTTTTTTTTTTGTTTTAAAGATTTTATTTATTTATTGGCAAAGAGAGACACAGTGAGAGAGGGAACACAAGCAGGGCTGTGGGAGAGGGAGAAGCAGGCTTCCTGTGGAGCAGGGAGCCCGATGCGGGGTTTGATCCCAGGACCCTGGGATCATGACCTGAGCCGATGGCAGAAGCTTAACGACTGAGCCACCCAGGTGCCACAAAACTTGGTTATAGATTTCCTAATGATATAAACAAACTGAGGGCTGTCTAAAAGAAAGAGCTATATTGACCAAAAAGACAATCTCTAATGCAAAAATTGAGGCTGTAGCAATCTGAAAATTGGACATTTAAGGAATATGTTTTAAAGTTGTATATAGATCTTTTGTGTCTGCCTCATTCCTTCTTTTTCACCTTTGGAGAAATTCCAAAAATGGAATTGCAGGGGTAAAAGATATATACCCTTATATATTTTTTATATGTACCCTTACATTTTTGTATATTATTGTTTCTTAGGCTAGGTTTTCTTGAATGAGACAAAGGATTGAGTACAGCAGGTTAATTTGGAAATAAAATCTCAGGAAATAGGAAAGCAGTACGAGGTAGTAAAACAAGGAGGAAGGCAAAGCTAAAACAAGAGTCCATTACTAAATGGTCACTGATTCAGGCACTAAGGCTAGATCCTCTGGAACCTTATAAGGAATCATAGGAAATGATTCTCAGTGTTCTCCGCCCAGGGAATAAATTGCCTCCTTTCTCCACTGGCAGGGTGGCACCTTAGGCATGAACTCCATTTTACTTGTAGGCTGCTTTGAGAAGGTTTCAATTGAAAACCCTCACCAGAGCATCAGAGAGGTCCTGTATCCTGAAACAAGAGAGAGGCAGGGAGGCCTAAGGTGAGGAGTTGTGATTGCACATTAAAAAAGCAGGTAGCAGTGTTAGGAGTGAGAGGTGGGACTGAGAGGAATTTCTTTTTCTTTCTTTTTTTAAATTTAAATTCAATTTAGTTAACATATACTGTATTATTAGTATTATTAGTTTCAGGGTAGAATTTAGTGATTCGTCACTTGCATATAACACCCACTGCTCATTACATCAAGTAATGATGTACCCATCACCCAATTACTCCATCCCTCCACTCCCCTCCCCTCCAGAAACCCTCAGTTTGTTTCCTGTAGGTAAGTCTCTTATGGTTTGCCTCCCTGTCTGTTTTCATCGTATTTTATTTTTCCTCCTCGTCCCCTATGTTCATCTGTTGTGTTTCTTAAATTCCACTTATTAGTTAAATCATATGGTATTTGTCTTTCTCTGACAAATCCATCAGGAGAAGAGAAATAATAAAGATTAGAGCAGAAATCAATGAAGTAAAGATCAAAGAACAGTAGAACAGATCCATGAAACTAGCTGATTCTTTGAAAGAATTAATAAGATCAATAGACCCCTAGCTAGACTTATCAAAAAGAAAAGAGAAAGGACCCAAATAAATAAAATAAAAAATGAAAGAGGAGAGATCACAGCCAACACCAAAGAAATGCAAACAATTATAAGCACATTATGAGCAACTATATGCCAACAAATTAGGCAGTGTGGAAGAAATGGATGCATTCCTAGAAACATGAACTACCAAAACTGAAACAGGAAGAAACAGAAAACATGAACAGACCCATAACCAGCAAAGAAATTGAAGCAGTAGTCAAAGATCCACAAACAATAGGCCAGGACCAGATGGCCTCCCAGCAGAATTCTATCAAACATTTAAAGAAGAATTAGTACCTATTCTTCTGAAGCTATTTCAAAAAATAGAAATGGAAGGAAAACTTCCAAACTCATTTTATGAGGCCAACCTTACCTTGATCCCCAAACCAAAGACCCCACCAAAAAGGAGAATTACAGACCAGTATCCCTGATGAATACGGATGCAGAAATTCTTACCAAGATACTAGCCAATAGGATCTAACAGTACATTAAAAGGATTATTCACCATGACCAAGTGGGATTTATTCCTGGGCTGCAAGGGTGGTTCAGCATCTGCAAATCAATCAATGTGATACACACCATTAATAAAAGAAAGGACAAGAACCATATGATCTTCTCAATAGATGCCAAAAAAGCATTTGATAAAATACAGCATCCTTTTTTTTTTAAAGATTTTATTTATTTATTTGAGAGAGAGAATGAGAGATAGAGAGCACGAGAGGGAAGAGGGTCAGAGGGAGAAGCAGACTCTCTGTCGAGCAGGGAGCCCGATGTGGGACTCGATCCTGGGACTCCAGGATCATGACCTGAGCCGAAGGCAGTCGCTTAACCGACTGAGCCACCCAGGCGCCCTACAGCATCCTTTCTTGATTAAACCTCTCTGCAGTGTAGGGATAGAGGGAACATACCTCAATGTCATAAAAGCCATATATGAAAAACCCATAGTGAATATCATCCTCAGCAGGGAAAAACTGAGAGCTTTTCCCCTAAGGTCAGGAACATGACAGGGATGTCCACTGTCACCACTGTTGTTCAGCATAGTACTGCAAGTCCTAACCTCAGCAATCAGACAACAAAAAGAAATAAAAGGCATCTAGATCAGCAAAGAAGAAGTCAAACTTTCACTCTTCGCAGATGACATGATGCTCTATGTTGAAAACCCAAAGGACTCCACTCAAAAATTGCTAGAACTCATGCAGGAATTCAGCGAAGTGGCAGGCTATAAAATCAATGCGCAGAAGTGAGTTGCATTTCTATATAGTAGCAATGATACAGAAGAAAGAGAAATCAAAGAATCAATCCCATTTACAGTTGCACCAAACCCCATAAGATGCCTAGGAATAAGCCTAACCAAAGAGATAAAGGATCTGTACTCAGAAAACTATAGAACACTTATGAAAGAAACTGAGGAAGACTCAAAGAAATGGAAAAAGATTCCATGCTCATGGATGGGAAGAACAAATATTATTAAAATGTCTATGCTACACAAAGCAATCTACACATTCAATGCAATCCCTATTAAAATACAATCAACATTTTTCACAGAGCTGGAACAAATAATCCTAAAGTTTGTATGGAACCAGAACAGACCCCGAATAGCCAAAGGAATGTTGAAAACCACAACTGCTGGCATCACAATCCTGGACTTCAAGCTCCATTACAAAGCTGTAATCATCAAGACAATATGGTACTGGCACAAAAACAGACATATAGGTCAATGACACAGAACAGAGAACCCAGAAGTGGACCCTCAACTCTTGGTTAGCTAATATTTGACAAAGCAGGAAAGAATATTCCATGGAAAAAAGTCTCTTCAACAAATGGTGTTGGAAAAACTGGACAGCCACATGCAGAAGAATGAAACTGGACCATTTTCTTAAACCATACACAAAGATAAACTCAAAATGGATGAAAGACCTAAATGTGAGACAGTAATCCATCAGAATCGTAGAGAACACAGGCTGCAACCTCTTTGACCTTGGCCACAGCAAATTTTTGCTAAACACGTCTTCAAAGGCAAAGGAAACAAAAGCAAAAATGAACTATTGGGACCACATCAAGATAAAAAGCTTCTGCACAGCAAAGGAAATAGTAGACAAAACTAAAAGACATCTGACAGAATGGGAGAAGATATTTGCGAATGTCTTATCAGATAAAATACTAGTATCCAAAACCTTTAAAAAACTTATCAAACTCAACACAAAAACCAAAAAAATCCCATCAAGAAATGGGCAGAATGGCTGCCTGGGTGGCTTAGTCAGTTAAGCGGCTGTCTTCGGTGCAGGTGGTGATCTCAGGGTCCTGAAATAGAGCCCCACATCAGGCTCCCTGCTCAGCGGGGAATCTGCTTCTCCCTCTCCCTCTGCCTCTCCTCCTGCTTGTGCTCTCTCACTTGCATGTTCTCTCTTTCTCTCTCTCAAATAAATAAAATCTTTAAAAAAAAAAGAAATGGGCAGAAGACATGAGCCAACATTTCTCCAAAGAAGACATACAAATGGCTAATAGACACCCACAAAAATTGCTCAACATCACTCAGCATCAGAAAAATACAAATCAAAACCACAATGAGATACCACCTCACAACTCTCAGAATGGCTAAAATTAAGAAGTCAGGAAACAGCAGATGTTGGCAAGGATGCAAAGAAAGGGGAACCCTCCTACACTGTTGGTGGGAATGCAAACTGGTACAGCCATTCTGGAAGACAATATGGTGGTTCTTCAAAAAGTTAAAAATAGGGCTAACCTACGACCCAACAATTGCACTACTAGGTATTTATCCAGATGATACAAACATAGTGATTCCAGGGGGCACCTGCACCCCAATGTTTATAGCAACAATGTCCACAATAGCCAAACTATGAGCCCAGATGGTCCATTGACAGATGAATGGATAAGAAGAGGCATACACACACACACACACACACACACACACACACACACACACACACACACACCTGCACAATGGAATATTACTCAGCCATCAAAAAATATGAAATTTTACCATTTGCAACAGCATGGATAGAACTAGAGGGTATTATGCTAAGCGAAATAAGTCAGAGAAAGACAATTATATGATTTCACTGATATGTGGAATTTAAGAAACAAAACAGATGAAGAGATGAAGGGAAGGAAAAATGACTAAGACAAAAACAGAGAGGGAGGCAAATCATAAGAGACTCTTAATTCGAGGAGACAAACTGAGGGTTGCTGGAGGGGAGGTGGGTGGTGGGATGGGATAGCTGGGTGATGGCATTAAGGAGGGCACTTGATGTAATGAGCACTGGGTGTTATATGCAACTGATGAATCACTAAACTCCACCTCTGAAACTAATAATACACTATATGTTAATTAATTGATTTTAAATTAAAAACATAAAAATAAACTGCACAGTTTATAGAATACCTTTACATTGTTTTTATTTTGAAGTAAAGATCAAGTAGATGGAAGCTAGGGAATTGTTATTTCTTCCTTAATATATTTATTTATCAAATATTAATTGAGAATTGTTAGTGTAAAAAACTTGGCTCTGTGGGAGATACTCATTTGTATTAGGTATGGCTTCTGTACACAAGAAGTCTATAATATGAAAGAAGATATAACCATATATATAATCACTGTAACACAATAAGAATATAGTGAGTACCATATCAGTGAAAAAAAAAGAAGCCATAGGAATTCATTGGAAAAATAGATCACTTTTTTTGAGACACAAGCAAAGAATACTTAAAGAATAGATAAGTAATGAGTGAAGTGAGAGCTTCAGCTTAATAGTCTTGATATTAATGTCTTCAGCAAACAGATGAGCAAAGGAAAAATAAAACAGGAGAGAGAGAGATAAACCAAGAAACAGACTCTTAACTATGGAGAACAAACTAATGTTTACCAAAGGGGAGGTGGGTGGGGGAATGGGCAAAATAGTGGATGGGGATTAAAGAGTACACTTAAAAAAAACGTCTTCAATAAACAAAAAGGCAGAGATACCTGAAGATCTAGAGTGAATGAGAAAGTTAGGCAAGAGGATTTGAGAAGATGAGAGAAGATTTGGAATTTGAGTTATAGGGAATGGACTAATTTATCATCTAGAAATGAATAATATGATTGTCAGGTAGCTTTGAGAACCCAGTTGAAAATAGTCAACATGAATTTATGGTAGGTTGGTCAGCATAGTTCTATGATTAGCAAAGTCAAATGAGAGAAATGCTCTTCTTAACAATCCGTGGCAGACGCTGTGGAAAAATTTAACTCTTTATTTGAGCAAAAAGTCTATTTTTTTTAAAGATTTTATTTATTTATTTGAGAGAGAGAGAATGAGAGATAGAGAGCATGAGAGGGAAAAGGGTCAGAGGGAGAAGCAGACTCCCCGCTGAGCAGGGAGCCCGATGCGGGACTCGATTCCAGGACTCCAGGATCATGACCTGAGCCGAAGGCAGTCGCTTAACCAACTGAGCCACCCAGGCACCCAAAAAGTCTATTTTGAACTATAATAGGCCATCAGTCGTCATTGTTAATTCCTCAGGTCATTGAACTTTCACAGAGAGCCTGACGTCAATATCAAAGAACTGAGCATTTCAGCTTGTGTTTCTGCCTTTAGAGTGTTGCAATACAAAATAATAAGGGACTTTACTTTATTTCATGCTCCAGGTGCTGTTGATTTTCTATAAATATTATATAATCAGAGAGGGTAATGTCCTGTACAGTTGTATTTCTCTCAGAATACAGTGTGTTATGTTCCAAGTGGTTACACGTGATTTATAATTGTTGGTAAGATGGTTCTGTCAGGCAAACTGTGTTATGGCTTATTTTCACTTATCACATTCAATAAATCACTATAAAACAGGCCACAGCATACATGAAACACTGCAAAAAAACACTTAAAAATTCATTTCCTTAACATTGTCTTATGGAGGGTTTCAGTTTATTGGGAAAAGAAAATGGAATATTTTTCTCTAAAGATCAAGTATACATCCCCAACATTTTTGCCCTTATTATTATCCAGGGATAATAAGAGCTAAGATTATAGTACATTATTTTATACTTTTATATTCTCTATCTTTTTAGGCATTTCTAACTCGGTCACCATATAAGCTCTGAGTCTAACTCCAAGATATTCTAAAAGGTAAGTCTTCAATATGAAATTTCACATTTTCTTAGTATCACAGTTTGTCATTTCCTTTTTGTTTACCATCTCCATATAAGTGGGAGAAAGGAGAAGGAAGAAATGTTGAGAGGGAAAGAAAGAAACTTTTGTTCTGGCATTTTGACCTGAAGAAGTGTCTCATGCCCTGTATGGTGATCATTGTCTAATAGGGAATGTGACTCTTTTCCTTTATTGGAGATTACTGGTCTAAGAGTCAAGAAACAGGCCTTACTTTCAAGCACATGGATGTGGATGGACTCTGATCTTGGTCACTGCATTGGTGGTCTTTGCATAATAATGTAGAGAACTGGAAGGGGACCACTGTAAACACACTGAACCCTGGACACAGTTCCCAAGGGTGTGGCAGCTGGTGTCGCATCAGCTTATTGTGATTATACCCTGAGACCCAATGGTGCTTTTCTGTCTCTCCATAGACAGAAAACTTGGTGACTTAAATAGCCAAGCAATGGTCCAGAAAGAGCCATTAACACTACTTGTATCATCGGCCCATTAATCCTTAGGAGAATTATCCAGGCCTTGAGATTATCAAGTTAGCAGTTAGGAATAAATGCCTATAAAACACTAAAATCCAGACGCTTCTTTTTCTCCTCTCCTACATCAACCTGCATGACAATTCCTGCACATGTTCTCTAGATTCCGTCTCTGCTCACCAACTCAAGCATCTTAGCTAACTTGAGTGACCCTCTCAATTCTGCATTACCAGTGTTCCTTCTCCACTTAATTATTCTCTCCAGCACACCAACATGGTAGTATCTCCCATATTTAAAAAAAAAAAAAAATCCTGCCTTGCATCTTTTTGAACCAACACTTTTACTTCCTTCTGATGTAGTGGAACCTTTGTCTGAATGTGCTGCTTTTAAGGTCACAGAGTAGATACTTATTTCTTGTCTTTTGGGTTGCCTTGGTGCATGGTCTAGTTGCCCTTTCTCTTCCCCTTTTAGGTGGCTTGGCAGACAGTTGGTTCAGCAGCACTCAATAAACTCATCAAAAAAACATAAGGTGTCTCTCCAGCTCATACTAGTTGGAATTAGTATGTGATCTCTCCTACCTAGGTTACTGCCTTATAAGGCCATATCCTTGGCCAGGAAGCTTCCATTACTGCATGGTTGACCACAGTTCCCTGAATTTTCTCATCTGTCCTATAAATACATGCAGCACCATAGGGAGAGTGCGCTTCTCATGTAGCACTTCTCATGTTTTGTCCAACCATTCCAGTATTAATCTCATGGTGCAATGAATAGAAGGGAACTTGTGCATTCTACTGACTCTATTGCTTCTATACTTTCCCTAATAAATACATCATAGGGACTAGTGTGTATGCATCTGTGTCCCTTGCATAACAGTCTCTATGCTGTTATGCAAGAACAGACTTCTATGCTCTATGACACTGTCATATCTTCATTTTACTCAAGTTCTCAGTAGCATTCAACATGTGAACCATTCCCTCTTTCTCTTTTCCTCTCTTTGTTTCCAAGACTCTCTACCAGTGGGTCTCAAACTTCAGAATACATCAGAATCATCAGAAACTCAGATGGCTGGGTCCCACTCCAGAGTTTATGTTTCAGTAAGTCTGAGGTAGGGCCTGAGAATTTGCATTTCTACTGTGTTCCTAGGTGATGCTGATGGCTTTGTTCTGAGGACGACACTTTGACAACCACCACTTAATGCTCTCATGGAAGCTTCATTTATCTTTACAAGTTTCCCATTTAATTATGCCACCATTATGGACACTTCTCATTATCCTCTTTACCGGATTAGCTTCCTTGAAATGACTTCTAATTTCTCCTCAGAGTTCAGTGACTCCCTTTAGTATTCTTCCAGTCCCATAGCTTTACCCATTTTGTTTGTTTTAATCTCTCTAGCTTACACATTTTGTATAAAGCTGCCAAGTCTTTAACCTTGGTCATCACATGGTGTTGTGGTGAGGATTAGGTTGTAAACTTCAATTACTTTGGCCAAGACAAAAATGGTGCCATGACTAATTAATAAGGCAGGAACAACCCAGGACACTGCACTTTATAGCAGCACGGACAGAAACGGAGATGGTGTGGCCTGGAGAGCTCACTGAAGAACAGACTGCGGTCTCTCTGCTCTGAGGCAGAGGGTTGGAAACGGTCTCTTCTGCTCTGACTTGTGGAAGAGACGCGGAAAGCTGCCAGGGAAAGCCACCAGAGAACAAAAGCCCCAAAAACTGATTCCCGCTGAGCCCATCCCCCACCACAGGGGGGCAGGGCAACTCTGCCCAAACAGAGTTTGGTTACCGCTGCCTGGGTAACAGCATGGCAGGCCCCTCCCCCAGAAGACAGGCTGGGAAAACAAGAGGCCAGCAACCCTAAGGTCCCAAGAAAACAGGTGCATCTTGCTTGGGTTCTGGTCAATAATTTGGACTCTATACATTCCCTCAAACACCCCTCAACAGAATGACTAGGAGGAGGAACCCCCAAAATAGAAAAGACTCAGAGATTATGACTTATGCTGCCGATTTACAAATGGATGCAGATATAACCAAGAAGTCAGAGGTGGAATTCAGGCCAGCTATTGTGAAGACAATGGCTAGAATGGAGAAATCAATTAATGGCAACATAGAGTCTCTAAGGGCAGAAATGAAAGCTGAATTGGCAGAACTTTAAAATGCTATCAATGAGATCCAATCCAATCTAGATAATCTAACAGCTAGGGTAAGTGAGGCAGAAGAACTAATAAGCGACCTGGAAGACAATATAATAGATAAAAAGGGAAAAGAGGAGGCCAGGGAAAAACAACTCAGAATCCATGAAAATAGAATCAGAGAAATAAGTGACACCATGAAGCGTTCCAATGTCAGAATTATTGGAATCCCAGAGGGAGTTGAGAGAGAGGACTAGAAGATGTATTTGAGCAAATCGTAGCTGAGAACTTCCCTAATCTGGGGAATGAAACAAACATTCGCATCCTAGAGGCAGAGAGGACCCCTCTCAAGATCAGGGAAAACAGACCAACACCCCAGCATGCAATAGTAAAACTTGCAAATCTTAGAACCAAGGAAACCATCTTAAGGGCAGTTCGGGGGAAGAGATTCCTTATGTACAGAGGGAGGAACATCAGAATAACATCAGACCTATCCACAGAGACCTGGCAAGCCAGAAAGGGCTGGCAAGGCATATTCAGGGTACTAAATGAGAAAAACATGCAGCCAAGAATACTTTATCTGGCAAGGCTGTCATTTAGAATGGATGGAGAGATGCAGAGCTTCCACAACCAGCAGAAACTGAAAGAATATGTGACCACTAAGCCGGCCCTGCAAGAAATATTAAGGGGGGTTCTGTAAAAGGAGAAAGACCCCAAGAGTGATATACAACAGAAATTTACAGGGACAATCTATAAAAACAACGTCTTCACAGACAACATGATGACAATTAATTCATATCTTTCAATAATCACTCTCAACATGAATGGCCTAAATGCTCCCATAAAACGGCACAGGGTTGGCAGATTGGATAAAAAGACAGGACCCATCCATATGCTGCCTACAAGAGACTCATTTTGAACCCAAAGATACATACAGACTGAAAGTGAAGGGATGGAGATCCATCTTCCATGCCAGCAGACCTCAAAAGAAAGCTGGGGTAGCAATTCTTATATCAGACAAATTAGATTTTAAACTAAAGTCTGTAATTAGAGACACAGAAGGACACTATATCATTCTTAAAGGGTCTATCCAACAAGAAGATCTAACAATTGTAAATATCTATGCCCCCAACATGGGAGCAGCCGTCTACATAAGCCAACGGTTAACCAAAATAAAGAGTCATATTGATAATAACACATTAACTGTAGGAGACCTCAATACTCCACTCTCAGCAATGGACAGATCATCTAAGCAGAAAATCAACAAGGAAACAAGAGCTTTGAATGATACACTGGATCAGATGGACCTCATAGATATTTACAGAACATTCCACCCTAAAACAACAGATTCCTCATTCTTCTCGAGCGCACATGGAACTTTCTCCAGAATAGACCACATACTGGGTCACAAATATGGTCTCAACCAATACCAGAAGATTGAGATTATTCCCTGCATATTCTCAGACCACAATGCTTTAAAACTGGAACTCAATCACAAGAAAAAATTTGGCAGAAATGCAAACACTTGGAAGCTAAAGACCACTCTGCTCAAGAATGTTTGGGTCAACCAGGAAATCAAAGAAGAACTTAAACAATTCATGGAAATCAATGAGAATGAAAACAATCGGTCCAAAACCTATGGGATACTGCAAAGACGGTCCTAAGGGGGAAATACCTAGCCATCCAAGGCTCACTCAAAAAAATATAAAAATCCTGAATTCACCAACTAACTCTACACCTTAAAGAACTAGAGAGAAAGCAAGAAACGATGCCTAAGCCACGCATTAGAAGAGAAATAATTAAAATTAGAGCAGAAATCAATGAATTAGAAACCAGAAACACAGTAGATCAGATCAACAAAACTAGAAGTGGTTCTTTGAAAGAATTAATAAGATCGATAAGCCACTGTCCAGACTTATCCAAAAGAAAAGAGAAAGGACCCAAATTAATAAAATTATGAATGAAAGGGGAGCAATCATGACTAACACCAAGGAAATGGAAACAGTTATTAGAAATTATTATCAACAACTATATGCCAATAAACGGAGCAATCTGGATGAAATGGAGGCCTTCCTGGAAACCTATAAGCTGCCAAGACTGAAACAGGAAGAAATTGACGACCTGAATAGGCCAATAACCAGTAACAAGATTGAAGCAGTGATCAAAAACTTCCCAAAAACCAAGGGTCCAGGACCTGATGGATTCCCTGGGGAATTCTACCAAACATTCAAAGAAGAAATAATACCTATTCTACTGAAGCTGTTTCTAAAAATAGAAACAGAAGGAAAACTTCCAAACTCATTCTATGAGGCTAGCATTACCTTAATCCCCAAACCAGGCAAAGACCCCATCAAAAAGGAGAATTTCAGACTGATATCCCTGATGAATATGGATTCCAAAATCCTCAACAAAATCCTAGCTAATAGGATCCAACAATACATTAAAAGGATCATCCACCATGACCAAGTGGGATTTTATCCCCGGGATGCAAGGGTGGTTCAACATTTGCAAATCAATCAATGTGATAGAACACATTAATAAGAAGAGGGAGAAGAACCATATGGTCCTCTCAATTGATGCAGAAAAAGCATTTGACAAAATACAACATCCTTTCCTGATTAAAACTCTTCAGAGTATAGGGATGGAGGGAACATTCCTCAAGTTCATAAAATCCTTCTATGAAAAACCCACAGCAAATATCATCCTCACTGGGGAAAAGCTGAGAGCCTTTCCCTTAAGATCAGGAACACGTCAAGGACGCCCACTCTCGCTACTATTGTTCAACATAGTACTGGCAGCTATCAGACAACAAAAAGAAAGAAAAGATATTCAAATTGGCAAAGAAGAAGTCAAACTCTCTCTTTTCGCAGACGACATGATACTTTATGTGGAAAACCCAAAAGACTCCACCCCCAAATTACTAGAACTCATACAGCAATTCAGTAATGTGGCAGGATACAAAATCGATGCACAAAAATCAGTTGCTTTCTTATACACTAACAGCGCAACTGTAGAAAGAAGAAATTAGAGAAACGATTCCATTTACAATAGCACCAAAAACCATAAGATACCTCGGAATAAACCTAACCAAAGAGGTAAAGGATCTATACTCTAGGAACTACAGAACACTCATGAAAGAAATTGAAGAAGGCACAAAAAAATGGAAAAATATTCTATGCTCATGGATCAGAAGAATAAACATTGTTAAAATGTCTATGCTACCCAGAGCAATCTATAACTTCAATGCCATCCCGATCAAAATTCCAATAACTTTTTTCAGAGTGCTGGAACAAACAATCCTAAAATTTGTATGGAATCAGAAAAGACCCCAAATCGCCAAGGAAATGTTGAAAAAGAAAAACAAAGCTGGGGGTATCACGTTGCCCGATTTCAAGCTATATTACAAAGCTGTGATCACCAAGACAGCATGGTACTGGCACAAAAACAGACATATAGACCAATGGAACAGAATAGAGAACCCAGATATGGACCCTCAACTCTATGGTCAAATAATCTTTGACAAAGCAGGAAAAAACATGCAATGGAAAAAAGACAGTCTCTTCAATAAATGGTGCTGGGAACATTGGAGAGCCACATGCAGAAGAATGAAACTTGACCATTCTCTAACACCATTCACAAAGATAAACTAAAAGTGGATGAAAGACCTCATTGTGAGACAGGAATCCATCAAAATTCTGGAGGAGAACATAGGCAGTAACCTCTTTGGCATCGGCCACAGCAACTTCTTTCAAGATACATCTCCAGAAGCTAGTGAAACAAAAGCAAAAATGAACTTTTGGGACTTCATAAAGATAAAAACTTCTGCACAGCAAAGGAAACAGTCAACAAAACAAAGAGGCAACCACAGAATGGGAGAAGATATTTGCAAATGACACTACAGATAAAGGGCTGGTATCCAAGATCTATAAAGAACTTCTCAAACTCAACACCCAAAAAACAAATAATCAAGTCAAGAAGTGGGCAGAAGATATGAAAAGACACTTCTCTGAAGAAGACATGCAAATGGCTAACAGGCACATGAAAAAAGTGTTCATCATCATTAGGCATCAGGGAAATTCAAATCAAAACCACATTGAGATCCCACCTTACACCAATTAGAATGGCAAAAATGGACAGGGAAAGAAACAACAAATGTTGGAGAGGTTGTGGAGAAAGGGGAACCCTCTTACACTGTTGGTGGGAATGCAAGTTGGTAGAGCCACTTTGGAAAACAGTGTGGAGGTGCCTTAAAAATTTAAAAATAGAGCTACCCTATGACCCAGCAATTGCACTACTGGGTATTTACCCCAAAGACACAGATGTAGTGAAAAGAAGGGCCATACGCACCTCAATGTTCATAGCAGTAATGTCCGCAATAGCCAAACTGTGGAAAGAGCCAAGATGCCCTTCAACAGATGAATGGATAAAGAAGATGTGCTCCATATAAACAATGGAATATTACTCAGCCATCAGAAAGGATGAATACCCAACTTTTACATCAACATGGATGGGACTGGAGGAGAATATGCTAAGTGAAATAAGTCAAGCAGAGAAAGTCAATTATCATATGGTTTCACTCATTTGTGGAACATAAGGAATAGTATGGAGGACATTAGGAGAAGGAAGGGAAAAATGAGGGGGTGGAATTGGAGGGAGGGATGAACCATGAGAGACTAGGGACTCTGAGAAACAAACAAGGTTTTAGAGGGGAGGGGGGAGGGGGGATGGGTTAGCCCGGTGATGGGTATTAAGGAGGGAACGTACTGCATGGAGCACTGGGTGTTATATGAAAACAATGGATTGTGGATCACCACATCAAAAACTAATGATGTATTGTATGGTGACTAACATAACATAATAAAATTTTAAAAAATAATAAAATTAATGAATG
The DNA here is from genome assembly GCF_009762305.2 of Zalophus californianus. Lineage (NCBI taxonomy): Eukaryota > Metazoa > Chordata > Mammalia > Carnivora > Otariidae > Zalophus > Zalophus californianus. The sequence continues at coordinate 94,201,117 of NC_045596.1, forward strand.
TATTCCATGTCTATCTTTATTAAAGATTTCAGGAAATTTTTATGACTTAATTTTGGTATCAAAGATTATTGTTTGTGATGTATATGAGTAATTCTATTCAGTAGGCAAGTTCCTCAAAATCATTTGTAAGTTGACTCATTTGAAAAATGTAAAGTGAAGTTTAATGTTTGTATGAGATTTATTTCTCAATAAAGTTATTCACAAATAATACCTTATTTGAAAGATTATTTTTCATATCTATATTTCTGAAAATTGGGCAGATGCATGTAGATATTGCGTGGCTGTCAAACAGATTTTAACTCTGATTAGGTTCCTGATTGACCTGTAAGAAACATTTGGTGTAAGTGAAAAATAAATACTTTTGTTTTAAGCCACTGATATTTTGGCAACTGTTAGTTATCACAGTATGGATTTAGTCTATCCCAAGTAATGTCAGTAAGCATATTTGGGGGATTGATTGTGGGCCTTTTTGTTTAAGTTTTTAATTTATCTGAATTAAAAACACTACAGTTTGTTTTTAACCAAAGGAATATGTCAAAGGTGATAGAATGTGCATTGTTATGTTTCATGAGATTGAAATGACCATCTTGCTAAGAGACTTTCTTCTCTGGCTTTGAAGAAACAAGTTGCCATGTTGTAAGATGCCATATGAACAGGACCACACAGCAAAGGAACTAAGGACAGCCTTAGGCTGACAGCCAAAAAAAAAAAAAAAAAAAAATGAGGCCCTTAGTCTGGTAGTCCACAAGAAACTAAAAGCTGCCAATAACTGAAGCTTGAAAGTAGATCTTTTCCCAGATGAAACCCAGTCATGTCTGACACTTAGATTGCAGGCTTGTAGGGGACCGAGCTAGATCTTGCCTATATTCCTGACCAACAGATACTGTGAAGTAATAGATCTACATCATTTTTAGCTTCAAAGTTCGTGGTAATATTGTTATGCAGAAATATGTAAGTAATACAATTGGGGATATAGTTCTATGATTTTTTTTAATTTAACAACAGAGAGATTTCACTTATTTTGTTGCAGCAACTTCAAAGAATAATAAATTTAGTGAAGGCAGTTGTGAGATGAAGTATTCTGAAAGCTCAGTGCATTTTCAGTATTTTTAGGAGTCTTATATAGACTTTACTATCATAGATGATATAGAAGACTGGGTGTTTTGATCTTTTGAATAATTAAGACATACTCATTAGAGAATACTTTGGACCATTTTGTGATTTCTGTCCAGGTTCATTATATGGCTATGAGTAGTTTATGAAATATGCATTTCTATATAATATATATACATATGTATATATATATTATTCTTCAGAAAAATTTGGAAAAGCATAGCTATACTGGTTTGAAGTATAATAAAATAATCTGCATATTTATTTTTTTTACTAAGACCTAGAGTGGATATAAAATAAATAGAACCAATAAGGCAATTTTTAACATCACAGCAAAAATTTTTACTCTAGGAATTATGTAGGCTGGCATCTTTTAGAAGTAAAGCAATACAAGAAATCAAGAAGTTAAAATTGCAGATGATGGGTAGATAAATAACAGATAGATAGACAAATGATAGAGAGATACATAGATAGATAGTAGATAGATAGATAGATAGATAGGTAAAATTGTTCTAAAATAGTGTATGTCTTTCTCTCTTTTTCTCTCCTGATAGTAGAGTTAGAGATTTGGTTTTATAGACCTTCTAATGAACTGTATCTTCAAGTTTATATCTGTTGTTCCAGTCTAGTCTTTTGATTTTTTTGGATTGTTGTTTTAATTTAACTACCGTACTTAAAGATGTTCCATTATTCTCCACAAACTTATGCTTATGAGTAATCCTTCACTGTTGCTTCTATTGCATATAATCTCCTTTCATTCAGGTACCTTTCCAAATATGGAATGCTGCAGAGAATCTCTGAATCACTTTTTATTGCAGAAATTGGATCATGATTTCATGTTTAGCAAAAGGCTTGTTGCTCTGCCCAGTCTGATGTATTGTCCGATATATCTTCTGACAGTTCACATCAAAAGACTAACTGCATAGTAAATGCATTATTGTGGGATACTGGAAAAAATGCACATGAATCTACATCTATAAATCATTGGTCTAAAGTCTTCATCTCCAGATCTGTGAGGCATATTATCAATCTCAGCTGAACCATAGAACAGTTACTGTGTTGTTGCCCTGGGTGAAAATAATTGATGACACTTTTAGCAGATTTGTGGCAGGGGAAAAGCTATATAATTTCCAAGCCTTTGAATCTTTGGTCATGGAGAACAGTGGAATGGAGTAAATCTACCAGATTGGTGACTTCTCTATTAAAGATGGAGAATATGAGGCAGATAACTTGGGATCCTCAAATATGAACTCTGTTGGGCGCCTGGGTGGCTCAGTTGGTTGAGCGACTGCCTTTGGCTCAGGTCATGATCCTGGAGTCCCGGGATCGAGTCCCGCATCGGGCTCCCTGCTCGGCAGGGAGTCTGCTTCTCCCTCTGACCCTCTCCCCTCTCGTGCTCTCTATCTCATTCTCTCTCTCAAATAAATAAATAAAATCTTTAAAAAAAAATATGAACTCTGTATATTTTTGTTCCTGGGCCTTTGTCATAAAAATATTCTAACTTTCCTTACCCCAACCCCACCATTTATCTGTATAATATAGAGAGTGATTAAAAATCACTGCTTACCTATCCTTTAAGATACATCTTATGTTTCTACTTCCTCATACATTTCTTGGACTTTATTATCTTACTTTTATTAATTTTTAGACCACTGATCTCAGACATGTGACTTAGAATTTAATAATTTCTGCTCATATAGTGGTCTCATCCTTTTCCAGCAGTTTAATCTCAAGATAATTTACATTTTTTACATGGTATTAACTTTGTATATACTTATTATTCACTCATATTTAAAACATATTTATTGAGTACTTTAGTATATACCAGGCAAGATTGATTGACTGATTGACAGTAAATATCTATTAATATTTACTGAATATATACTATATGTGTGAGACACAATGGGTAGTATATACAGAACAATAGATACATTGGGCATACCTACCCAAAGAATTCTAGTATAAGAAAGGAAACCATAACAAATTCCATTTTCACAAGCATCCCTAGGCTCCCTGAGAGAAATAGTGAAGGAGACTGTGAGACTGAAAACAGGCTTTCAATCCCACATCAAATGTCCTGTAGTGGGGAAGGAGCATAAAGGTGTTCTGCTTTGTGTGTTTTCCAGGGAGAGTGGAGCTCTGGTAATTTAGGGAGCTACTAAATTAGGGGGAAAAAATCAAATATACATGCCCAGTGTTGGCATGGATAGAGCAGTATGGAATCACTTATAAGAATTTCATATAATTCTACTCCAGTGTCTGGTTCCTGTCTACATCTTTACCTTTATCTTTTACTCTTGCCTAATATTGTGAGCTTCCTCAACACCACTCTAAAAAGATGTTTCTATCTCCCTTCCTTTACTTACATTGTTTCCCATTACAAGGATAGCTACCCTGCTCCCTTGTCTTTCTTCACCTTGCTAAAATTTGTTGGACTTTGTCAGGTCTGGCCAGCAAACCCTGAGACGGTGAATTAAAAGATTACTGCAGACACACAAGGGAGAAAGGAGAGGGCCTGGGGACCAGACACACTAGTGGCGAAAGGCCCTGAGCCAAACTCTACCTCCATTTTTATTATGCATGTTATCAAAGCCTCAAGATCTGAAAGGAATGCAATGTTTCAATAACTAGGGTGGTGACATTTATGGGCATTGTGAGATTAGAACTTTCCGAGTTTGTGGCTGGCAGGCAGGAGTAGGTGACTATTAAGGATTTATGTCTAACCTAACCTAAGTATCTGTCTCCTGGGAGATAGCAGTGAGCCACAAATAGGATCTGGCTGTTTTCAGTCCAGAAACCTAAAAAGAGGCCCAGTTTTCTGGCCACTCCTTCTTTGCTTTTCAACTAGCTTCTCCCAAGGAAGATTGTGTTTATCATATATTAGCTAGTCAGGCATTGTTCTGGTCACTCCTTCTTTTCTTTAAAATTAACCTCCTCTCCCAAGGAGAATTGTGTTTTTCATATCTTAGCTAGCCAGGCTTCCCACAGGACTTAAACTCCTCCATACATCTTTACTAATCAGATAGGGTAGCTAACCCTGAGCCTGTAACAGAACACATAAGCCTCTGAGTTTATGTGACATCTATGAATATTTCCAACACAGATTTTCTACTCAATGAATTGGAGTACAGCACTAATCCTAGAACAGGAACTCTGTTTTGTTCTTCTGTATAAGTGCTTGATAACTGGAGTGATTCAAATCAGTGGTTCTGTAATTCCAGTTTAGAAGATAAGACATGTTCGTAATAATTATGATACAATGTATTCAGTTAAAAGCTTCAGCAAAGAAGTTCAGATAAAATGCTATGGAAATTCTTCATATATTGTGGTTCTCTAAACTAGAAAGAATTTGATCTGTCTTCCTAGTATCCTTTCTTTTTTCCATAGTTACGTTTTTCTTCTCCCAAATTGGAGAATTTCCTTGTCATTAACAATCGCTGACAAAGAAAGAATTCCTAAGAGCTAGCCAACACCTGTTTTTCAGTTGAAGCACTTTTTTTTTTTTTAAGATTTTGTTTATTTATTTGAGAGCAGAGAGAGAGTGAGCAAGAGCCCAAGAGCAGGGGTAGGGAGAAGCAGACTCCCCGCTGAGCAGGGAGCCCAACTTGGGGCTAGATCCCAGGATGCTGAGATCATAATCTGAGCTGAAGGCAGGTGCTTAACCAGTTGAGCCACGCAGGTGGCCCTGAAGCACATTTCTTAAGTTAGTGGCAAAGTCAATAGAATTCACTTTTTCTTACACAAGATTTGTTCTTTGTGACGAGAGGCACAAAAATAGTTTTGTGTTTCTTAATTGTATTTTTATATTGACATTTTGATGACTAAGTTTTACTCTTATAAATATTCTATTCATTAATAATTTATCATATTGACAAACAAATGTATTTTGGTATTATATAATTTTAGTAACAGTGACTTCCTATAGATGTTAATTTGATATTATTGAAACTTCTGGGGATTTTTTTTTTTAGTTTTTATTTAAATTCCAATTAGCTAACATACAGTGTAGCTAATATTATATTAGTTTCAGGTGTATAATATAGTAATTCAACACTTCTATTCAATACCTGGTGCTCATCACAACAAATGTACTCCTTAATCCCCATCATCTATTTAACTCATCTCCCTACTCCCCTCCCCTCTGTTAACCATCAGTTTGTTCTCTATAGTTAAGAGTCTGTTTCTTTGTTTGTCTCTCTCTCTCTCTTTTTTTCCCCTTTGTTCATTTGTTTTGTTTCTTAAGTTTCCACATATGAGTGAAATCATATGGTATTTATCTTTCTCTGACTGACTTATTTTGCTTAGCACAATACTCTCTGACTCTATCCATGTTGTTGCAAATGGCAAGATTTCATTCTTTTTTATGGCTGAGTAATATTCCATTGTATATATACCGCATCTTCTTTATCCATTCATCAGTTGATGGACATTTGGGTTTTTTCCATAATATGGCTATTGTAGATAATGCTGGTATAAACATTGGGGTGCATGTATCCCTTGGGATTAGTATATTTGTATTCTTTAAGTAAATACCTAGTAGTGCAATTGCTGGATCATAGGGTAGTTGTATTTAATTTTTTGAGGAGCCTCCATACTGTTTTCTAGAGAGGCTGAACCAGTTTGCATTCCCACCAACATGTAAGAGCGTTCCCCTTTCTCCACATCCTCACCAACACCTGTTGTTTCTTGTGTTGTTGATTTTAACCATTCTGACACGTGAGAGATGATAATCTCATTGTAGTTTGATTTGTATTTCCCTGATGATGAATGATGTTGGATATCTTTTCATGTGTTTGTATGTCTGTATGTCTTCTTTGGAAAAATATCTGTTCATGTCTTCTGCCTATTTTTAATTGAATTATTCATTTTTTGGGTGTTGAGTTTTATGACTTCATTTTATTTAAGATTTTATTTATTCATTTTAGAGAGAGAGAGCACGAGCAGGGGAAGGAGCAGAGAGAGGGGAAGAAGCAGCTTCCACGCTGAACGCAGAGCCCAGCATGGTGCCTGATCTCAGGATCCCAAGATCATGACCTGAGCTGAAATCAAGAGTTGGATGCTTAACCAACTGAACTATCCAGGTACCCCTATAAGTTCTTTATATATTTTGGATACTAACCCTTTGTCAGATATGTCATTTGCAAATATCGTCTCCCATTCTATAGCTGTGTTTTAATTTTGTTGATTGTTTCCTTCGCTGTGCAAAAGCTTTTTATTTTGATGAAGTCCCACTACTTTATTCTTGCTTTTGTTCCCCTTGTCTTAGGAGACATATCTAGAAAGAAGTCGCTACAGCTGATTTCAAAGAGGTTACTTCCTGTGTTCTCCTCTAGGATTTTGATGTTTTTCTGTCTCACATTTAGGTCTTTCATCCATTTTGAATTTATTTTTGTGTATGTTGTAAGAAAATGGTCTAGTTTCAGTATTTTGCATGTTGCTGTCCAGTTTTCACAACATCATTTGTTGAAGAGACTGTCTTTTTCCCATTGGATATTCTTTCTTGCCTTGTTGGAGATTAATTGACCATATAGTTGTGGGTTCATTTCTGAGTTTCCTATTCTGTTTTGTTGATCTGTGTGTCTATTTTTGTCCAGTACCATACTGTTTTGATCACTGCGGCTTTGTAATATAACTTGAAGTCTGGAATTGTGATACCTCCAGCTTTGCTTTTCTTTTTTCAAGGTTGCTTTGGCTCTTTGGAGTCTTTTATGGTTTCATACAAATTTTAGAATTGTTTGTTCTAGTTCTGTGAAAAATGCTGTTCGTATTTTGATAGGGATTTCATTAAATGTATGGATTGCTTTGGGTATTATAGACATTTTGACAATATTTGTTCTTCCAATCCATGAGCATGGAATGTCTTTCCATTTGTATAATCTTCAATTTCCTTTTTCAGTGTTTTACAGTTTTCAGAGTATAGATCTTTTACCTCTTTGGGTTAGGATTATTCCTAGGTGTCTTATTATTTTTGATGCAGTTATAAATGGAATGGATTGATTCCTTAATTTCTCTTTCTGCTACTTCATTATTAGTGTATAGAAATGCAACAGATTTCTGTACATTGATTTTGTACCCTGTAACTTTACTGAATTTGTGTATCAGTTCTAGCAGTTTTTTGGTGGAGTCTTTCAACAAATTGGACAACCTGGAAGAAATGGATGAATTCCTAGAAACATATAAACTACCAGAACTGAAATGGGAAGAAATAGAAAACTTGAACAGACCAATAACCAGCAAAGAAATTGAATCCATAATCAAAAAACTCCCAACAAACAAAAGTCCAGGGCCAGATGGCTTCACAAGCAAGTTCTACCAAACATTAAAGAAGAGTTAATACCTATTTTTCAAAATATTCCAGACTATTCAAAAAAATAGAAAAAACTCTTTCTATGAGGCCAGCATTACCCTGACACCAAAACCAGATAAAGACTCAACTAAAAAAAGAGAACTACAGACCAGTATCCCTGATGAACATGGATGTAAAAATTCTCAATAAAATAGAAGCAAACCAAATCCAACAATACCTTAAAAAATCATTCACAGTGATCAAGTGGGATTTATTCCTGGGTTGCCAGGGTGGTTCACTATTCACAAATCAATCAACATGATACACCACATTAATCAAAGAAAGGATAAGAACTAAATGATCTCAATAGATGCAGAAAAAGCATTTGATAAACATCCATTCATGATAAAAATCCTCAAAAAGTAGGTTTAGAGGGAGCATACCTCAATATAAGAAACTTCTCAGTTTTTAAAAGACTTTTGAGGGAGAAGAGATCAGAAGAACTTACAAAACTTCATTAGCACTTTAAGGTACAAATCCATTACTTTCGAAAAGAGAAATTTAGAAAGCTTTAAATTATATCATGGAGTTTTTGGGTTAAATATAAAGAAAGATTTTCTGACAGTGAAGTATGATATTCATGGGCAAGAAAGGATAGACAGAAGCTTTAGAGTCTCAGTGTTATTTTTTAAAATTTTATTTAAATTCAGTTAATTAACATATAGTTTATTATTAGTTTCAGAGGTAGAGTTTAGTGATTCATCAGTTGCATATAACACCCACTGCTCATTACATCAAGTGCCCTACTTAATGCCCATCACCCAATTACCCCATCCCCCATCCACTTCCCCTCCAGCAACCCTCAGTTTGTTTCCTATAGTTAAGAGTCTCTAGAGCCTCATTGTTATTAAAGAAACATGGAGATTCCTATCTGCTTAGAATAGCTAAATTTAGGTAATGTCTGCCAAGTATATGAGGTAAGGCAGAAAGGATGACATTAGCTGGGTGCCTTCAGGAAGAATCTTTCACGATTTTGGAAAAGTTTATGAATTCTTTAAATGAATGAAGTAAAGTAATAACCTACAAATGTCAACAATTCTTTTTGTTTTGCTTATCCCTTGAGAAATTTCAGGGATTGAAATAAGGGTAAAAGAAACTTAGTTCCTTCTTAGTGTTAAACAACAAAAATTCAACTGAATAAATTTAAAGATTAAATTGGCTTTATTTAATGATTCATGAATCAGGTAACATCCCATCTAGCAACAGAAGGGAGCTCTTTTAAATTATTCAGAGGGCAGAAAGAGGGTGAAAAGAGGAAATTTTTAGCAAAGATTGGATCTTCCTAAGGGGAATGGACAGAGGGGGTCTATTGGGCAGATTATCAATAGGCGTAATCAGGTAATGCCATATTGACTAGTTAAAGGTTACATTCCTGGGGGAGTTAAAACTGCAATTAGGCTGGGCATTAAGTTTTGGGTTGCTGACACAGGGTTTAGTACAAGTGCCTCCATTTTGGGCTTGCTGTCTTTTTTAACAGTAGATACTTCCAACAAAGTAAATAATAACCGATATTTTATAGGAAAACAATGTGTCTAGTACTGATTGTGACAGTTCATAAAAATTAGTCTTTATGTGAGTAAATATTTTAAAAGAGAATTTTATAAGTGTGTGTGGTAGGTCCCCCAGTGATGTCTATACCCAATCCCCTGAACCTGAATATGTTACCTTACATACCAAAAAGGATTTTGCAGATGTAATTAAGATGTAATTAAGATTGCTAATTACTGACTTAAAGAAGGGATTTTATCCTGAATTACCTGGGTAGTTCTAGTGTAATCACATGGACTCTTCAGTGGAAGAGGAAGACAGAAAACTCAGTGAGAGATGTGACAAGGGAAGAAGTAGGAGAGATTTGAAGCATGAAAGGAATTTGGCCCAAAGTTGCTGGCTTTGAAGATGGAAGAAGCAGGCCATAAGTCAAAGAATCAAGTGGCCTTTGTTTACTACTTTTTATTATTTTATTTTATTTTATTTTAATTAATTAATTTATTTATTTGAGAGAGAATGAGAGAGAGAGAGCACATGAGAGGGGGGAGGGTCAGAGGGCAAAGCAGACTCCCTGCTGAGCAGGGAGCCCGATGTGGGACTTGATCCTGGGACTCCAGTATCGTGACCTGAGCCGAAGGCAGTCACTTAGTTTTGAGCCACCCAGGCGCCCCTCAAGTGGCCTTTGAATAGCCACCAATGAAATGGAAATGCTAGTTCTATAATGATTAGGAATTGAATTCTGCCAACAACTTGAATGAGCAGGGAAATGGATTCTCTCTAGAGATTCTAGATAAGAATGCAACCTGCTAACACCTTGATGAGACCTATTGGACTTCTGACTTATAGAACTGTAAGGTCATGAGTGTGGGTTTTTTATACTGCAAAGTTTGTAGCAGTTTGTTTTGGCAGCAATAGAAAACTAATACATCATGTAATCTTCTATATAATAAATTCAATATTTACAATCCATGACACAAAATACACTCATGAAATTTCATGCTTTTTAGTTTTCTGATTTAAGAAAGATGGCTCAAAATATTAAGTGAAGGTATAAATTTTCTCCCTATGCCCAAGGAAATGCAGCCTCTGAAGGATCACAGAGCCATGGAAATTGCATGAGGTCTGACAATCATTCCAAAACCAGGAGACTGTTCTCTGCATTCAGGGCCCCATCTTCTACAGAGAATCTTCTGCTGATGAATTATAGGATTCTGGATATTAGCAGAAGAAAATGCAAGAGGAGGGGAATAATGGTGCCTTCCTGTAAAGGGGCAGCATAATTTGAAATAGATTTGATAAATGCACTGCTTCTCAAATCAGAGAGGTTACACATATACCCACCTTTCAGGCATGTTTCTGATCTCTAAGAACTGTTGACAGTATTTGGGGAGAAATGGCACCTGCGCTGCTTTGTCACACTTTCCACTTAGACCAGGCCTCCTTTCATCCTGGTTTGGCTGCCTTGTTACCTTCCTCATTTTGAGATATCACTTGTTTGCCCATCATGCCATCTTTGTTCTGATCCATTCACTGGCAAGACCCAAGACAGCTCTAGATTGTGTGGCATGCTGAAGTATGCCTGGTGCATACCTAATCAGATAATAGCTGGAAAATGTGTGTTGTAGTCTGATTTATGTCTGCTGTCTGGGCACTTATCAGGATGGCAAGTTCTGTACATGTTTTCTGTGCTTCGGTGTCAATATAAATGCAGCACATGCCATCTGGGACTATGCTTTCTGTACTTCATCCCTGAGATAATTCTCCAAAGAGAAGCTGCAACAGAAAAAGAGATACTAATTCTTGAACAATAAGCCTCTGTTTTACATAAACAGCCAAGTTACAGAAATAATAACCTAAGCTATAACTGTAGAAATTTCATATGACCATACATAAGCAAAAAGGAGTTATTTTTATGGTTGCTGATATTATAACTTTCCATCCTAATTACCTCAGGAATCCATGTTTCCGGGAAAATGCAACACATAGAAACATTCCATTTTAAACAAACATCATATAAATTTTTCCAAGCACAAAAAAACGGTGCATATTGATTTCATGCAGGAAAGTGAGCAAATTATTCTCTGCCATCACATAACTTGAATGTGATGAAACAGGTTTTATTTACTGTATTGCTTTGATAAAAAGAATCATTCTGCTCTAACATGGAAAACAATATGTAGTTAGGATATTTCTAAGAGTTTAGATTCTAATACAAATCTATTTTAACACTGTTTCACCACAATAGTGAATACTTTAAAGGGATTCTTTATTGCAATATGAGAAGCACATGCAACTTGCATTAAAGTTGTAAATATTAACAGTGATTGAAATGTAGGCATGAACCTTATATGCATTTTTTAAAACAGAGGGTGGAAATGGGGATTTATGAAAGCCATTTTGGCCATCATATTGAGAAAATTAAAAAGAAAAACAAGAGCAGAGATGAAAAGGTGAAAAGTAAAAGCTTCTAAGCAATAATGATGGAATCCTTGGATCCAGTCATCCTGAAGCCAGGTCCTTTCTTAACTTTCCTCTTATATGGGTCAAAAGATTATAATAACTTTTGTACAAACTAATTTATATTAGGTTTTATCGGTTGCCTAGTACAAACTCAGATCAAGTAGTCAGTGCTCCTTCTACATAAATCACATAGTTGGGTGTTTTAGGAAGATGCAAGGAGATGTGCATTATACCAAGATTTTTGGAATGAGAACATGTATGTGTAAAATAACTCATTCTTGTGTCAGGATGTCTTGTCAAAGGGGTTATGTAAGCAAAATATATTAAAATAATTTCAGAAGAAGGAGCTGTATTTGTAGTTGGAGCTGTGAATAAAAGCTGAATGAATAGGATTGAGTATTCTCTACAGTGGTTGCTATAATTTAAATGAGTAGAGGGAAAACATTTTTGAAATTCATGTTTTTGTTGGATCTTAACTAGGACAGAGTCACATCTTATATGAATGTTTGTTTCTAAAATCGTTATAAAACACAAAAACCAGAAACAAACAAAAAATAAAACCCAAAACTGCATCTAATGAAAATCACTCCTTTTAAAACATTACTATTTTTAAAAAAGTTAGTATCGTATATGATTAAGGGCTTCTAGTAAGATTAAGACTCCCCATGGGTTTCCTGTGTTCTTAAACCCTGTATTCTAGTTCTTCCGTTTTGATCTTAGGTGGTGCTGTAGGTCAGCATTTATCAGGGTTGCCATGTGTGGCCACTCAGACTGATAGTGCATAAATATAAGGGCATCTTATTTAGACTTTGATGTGTGAGGCATCCCTAGAATGATGTAGTGTATAAATTGTGAGTACTTGGATAAACTGAACATATGATATTACATGTGCTTGATAGAGATAGTTTCAGAAAACTATCTAACCTATAATTAAGAAACAAATTATGATTGATGTCAACATGCTGTGTTTAAATAGAATTTCAAATGCTTTCACTTACTCATTCATGCAAAAATATTTCCTAAGGAACTACCTTGTTCCAGGAACTTCATTAAAGATACCACGGTAAGCAGTAGAGATATGATTGCTACGTTCATTGAATTCACATTCTGATGGAAGACACCATCAAATAGATGTTCTCATTGTGGATATGGATAAGCACTACAATGGGGGAGCTATGGGGTACTGTGGGAACACAAAGAAAGGGCATTTAAACTGAAATCCAACTAATGAATCAGGCCAAAAGGCTTTAACATAAAAGTATCTTGTGTAATAGTACTTAGGGCTTACTTTTTGCTCTGTGATTTGGAAAAAGGCAACAAAAGTCAACCAAAGAAATGAAAGATACTGAGGTTTTCTGAAGTCCCATCACCACAGCTTCTTATAGTCAGTTACTATACCAAATGCACTGATGCTGCTCATTTGCTGCTGTTCTTACATTTATTGTTCTTTCTTGTTTCTGATCACAGCTAGTGTTAAATCATTTTGCTTGTGACAGATGTCTCTTAAGGGATGAATCCAAAGAACTGAAGTTCTAAAATTCCATCCACTTCCTATTTTAGTGTACTCACTTCATGAGCAAACCAATCAGAGCCATTTTATAGAACTGTCTACTCTGCAAGTCACTGCTTATTTATCCTCCCACTGACAGCCCAGAGCAGGACAGAAGCCTGTTGATACCTTTCTTGTTCTCCCTTCAACTGGGGAGTTTACCTCAGGTCTTGCAGTGAATTCTTGCCCTCTAAAGGGGCTGAGCTCCGCATTCAGTCATATGGGAAAACTTTTGTAATCTTGCCATTAGCTTAAGACCTATGCCTTTCTCTTGCCTGAAGTGTGTGGGCATGTTAAATCTCTCTCCTCACTGTAATTCTTGGCTACGTGCAACACATCCTTTTGCACCCTGGGATACCTGAGCAATCTTTAGGAGAGAAGGTACATGCAATATGCAAGAAAAGAATCATCGAGGACTGAGATTATTGGGAATCAAACCCAGCCTGGCTAAGAAAGCAAAAATTAAAACTAAGAAGATATATTCAAGGATTTTTAATAGAACCTAGAGAAAAATTACAAAAATAAAATTCTTATGGATCCTTAGTTGAGTATGCTCAGAAAAAATAAAAACATGAAATAAAGATACATAAACTGTGCTAACAATGTGACATTATGCAACTATGCATATGAATTCCCAGATAAAGAATGAGAAACAGAGATAGGTAACACTGATTTGTTTTATTTAATTAATTTGGTAAGTTTGGAATTGATTTGGGCCTCCTAATTATAATTGGCCTGTGATTTCTAATAAAAAAATAAAAGAGTAATTATTATTTTGCTTCAATTAATTGGAAACATATAATAATTGATATAATAAATAAAGCTAGCTATATGTAAAATATTTGGATGCAGTAATCTAAATAAGAAATACCATTTTGTAACCAAATTCACTATCATAAATTCAGTAAGAAAACAGTTGAAAAAATTAGTATATAATCCTATAAAATTACACAGATTAGGCCATCTGTCAAATTGGAAAAGGACCTGGATTATGCTAAATTAACTAACCACTGCAGAAGCATTCAGGTTCACCAACCATGGAAAGCTTTTTATGCCTTCCTTGACCATCGTGTAGGAAGCCTATCATGGATTGCCAAAGATGATGCTCTGTCTGAAGAAAATTATACCTCCGAAGTACTAAGAAACTTTATCACTTCAAACAAGGACCATTGTATACGCACATAGAGTCTGTTTCTGATTAGGCTATAATGATTGGTCAATTTTTTTTATTGTATGATTTGTGATAAATAAAGACTACTGTTACATACATGTAAATGGCTTCTCCACTTATCACATCCTCCTATATCTCCTCCTACCCCAACTGGAAGAAAACTAGTATCTTGATGCTTGTGTTTATTGCTTTTTATCTATTTGTCAAAAGACACATGTGTCTCTTAATATATCATTTAGTTTTGCCTGTGTTTTAGCTTCATAAAATGATATCATACTGTATATGTAGTTTTCATGATTTGCTTTTTCTATTCAAAACTATGTGTCTATGATCTATTCATTCTATTGCATGTGGCTCCAGTTCATTCTTTTTAATTGTTGTGGGATAATTCAGCTCTGTGAACATATCACAATATGTTATCTTGTTCATGGATGCTAGTGTTGATTCCAATATTTTTCTATAATGAGCAATGACACTAAGACCTCTTTTTGTGAGTGTGTATTTGTCTTTTGATACACATTTACAGGAATTTCTCTAGAGTATATAGCAAGGAGTTAAATTGGTAGGTTACAGGATATGTGAATATTCATTACAAGATAATAAATCATTTTCCTAAGTGATTGTGTCATTTTACATTCCTACCTCAGTGTATCAGAGTTCCTGTCCATCTACAAATTTTCCAAAGCTCAGTACTGTCAAAGTAATTTTTTTTCTGATCTAGTACACATAAATCATTTCAGTATTAATTTACTTTTCCCTGATTACCAAAATAGAATATAATTTCATTTATTTATTAATCATTTGGGATTTTTCTTCTGTAATATGTCTATTCATGTCTTTTACTCATTATTTTATTAGGATTTTTGTCTTTTTTGAAAACTTATTTGAACATTTTCTTTACAAATTCTTGTTTATGAATCATTGATCAGTTATACGTATTATAACTAAATACCTGGCCTGAATTTGTAGCTTGTAATTTCTTTTGCTTTTCTTTCTTTCAGGAAGGATGGAGAGGAATTTATTTATTGAATAGAAATTATTAAAGTTCTTATTTATTGAATAGAAGTTTTAATTTTAATATAAGCACATTTATTAAAATTTTAATGGCTGTATTTTTTGTGTTCCCTTAGGAAATAACCCTTTCTTAGGTGGAGTAAACAACAAAGGGATTTTTTCTTATATTTTCTTCTAAAAGGTTTAAAGTTTTGCCTTTTATATTTAAGCCTTTAATCTATCTAGAACAAGTATTATATTTGTTTTGAGGTTGAGATTTAATTTATTTTTCCTTCTGGTTAACTATTTCTCTCAGCACAATTTATTGAATATTTTCTCCTTTCCCTACAGTGTATCTTTTGTTATATTCATGTATCCATATGTATCCATACATGTGAACTTATCCTGGTTCTCTTCTTTGTCTAGAAAGAACTTAGGATCTTTTCAGTCTGTATTTAATTCATAGTCTCAATTTGAACGTAGCTCTGTCTTCTAATTATGCATTTCTTACTATCTTGTTCATGATTTGACTTGTGAGAATAGTAGGTGTTTTCAATAATTTTTTAATAAAGAGGAAAAAAAAAACTGACCTGGACTGTTTTAGTCCTGCTGTACTATTTTTGTTTCCATGTCCTTTTGTACACCTTCCCATAAATGTTGAAAATTCAGGAAGTAACCATCTTCTTATGAAAACAGGCTCCACTAACACCTGCAAAAACTAAAGCCAAAACAAAAATATGTATGTTCCTTACTTAGCACTGTTGATGAATGCCTCATGTTTAAGTAGGAGGAATTTTAGGTCTTTCCTTGGATTTAAGCAAAAATATATTATACACTATGCTTTGTAGGAGATTGTCCCCAGTTTCTTAGATCTCTTCATTATATGATAGTTTTCTATCTCCTAGCCAAATATATTTCCTTGAATGTGGCAGCTGGAATAAAAAGTAGGTTGTGAAGATTTAATTGGTTTGTAAAATATTGGTACTGCTTAACTATTAACTAACAAGGACCTCCTAGCTTAAATATTGATTAACAAAAACCTCTAGTCTGGCAAAATTTTAATGTTGTAGTTTTACTAAGGACTGTGGTCGGGGCAGAGATTTTTCATTTAAACAGTTGTGTATTGTTTACCTTCTTAACCTCTTTGCAATGCCTCTTTGAAAACTGTAGGAAAAAATCATCGTAGATATCTAACATAAATAAATCACTTATAAGCAAACACTGGAACTAAATATTAGGTTCAGGTGTGAACTGGTAGAAGAATGTGTTATGGTTGGCATCATCTTTGGTTCTCTGAGACTTTGTAACTTTATGAGTGCTAATACTGCCTTATTTCTAAATAAAGTAGGAAAGATTTCTTGGACAAAACTAAACATTATTCAAATATGAGCCCATAAAGAACATTTCAAACTAAAGGCCCACAAATTTGACTTTATCTAAACATTTCTATATAGTGTAATGAATATATCTTCTCTGGCTCATTGCATGTCATTTTTTTCCTTTCATTGGAGTTAACATGGAACTCAAGAGCATCCTGAATTAACCCATCCTTCTCCCTTAAACACCATATCACATTGTTTACTTGGTCATGAATTTTTAACTTAACTTTTGGAATTGTGTGCAATGATTACAGTGTTATTTGATTATATAATAATCACTTTGACTTCAAGTGTCTGTCAAGAACTCCTCAAATCAGGAAACATGTGATCCCAGACTGCAGTTATCTGTGCATCTTCCAGTCATTTTCTATTAACGGCCATGATCCATGCACATGACTGATACGGTCACTCCACCAACCAACCCCTCAGTGCACGCGGTACATTTTTTAAAAATTTCATTTCTGCTAACATGATTTTTAAAATCTGATTAATGGATAGATTACTTTATGGATGAATTCAAAATTAAAATTCTGTAAAGTAGAATTTCAGCTTTAGATAAACAGAGGGCTAAACATCTCTAAAGGTAAGAAGGAAATCTAATTAAAATAAATAACTAACCTTGTAAAAGATGGAAAGTTTGCCAACCTTTCAGCCTCATTTGGTAAACTCTTGATTGATTCACTCATTAGGAATTTTTATAAGTATTCAATTATGACACTGCCACTAAAATTTATGTTTAAGGAAATCATTTTAAAAAGGTGCAAAACAAGTAATATAAGTATTAAGTAAAAAGCATGAATGCACAACTGTGTATATGTATATAGACTGATTTAAATTATGTTGAGAGAAACACCCTGTGCATAGGAAAATAACTGAAAGAAAATAACCAAAAGTTATGAGTGATTTTCATGGGTGGTGTGTTTATATTTTTTTTTTTTTAAAGATTTTATTTATTTATTTGAGAGAGAGAGAGGGAATGAGAGATACAGAGCATGAGAAGGAAGAGGGTCAGAGGGAGAAGCAGACTCCCCGCTGAGCGGGGAGCCCGATGCGGGACTCGATCCAGGGACTCCAGGATCATGACCTGAGCCGAAGGCAGTCGCTTAACCAACTGAGCCACCCAGGCGCCCGGTGTGTTTATATTTATTGTTACTCATTTTACTTTTATTTTCTAAATTTTCTTTTATCTGTGATATATATTATATATTATACTAGATATACTGAAATGTATACATATTATAGTATTTTAGTATATACTGTAGTAAATGTGTATAATTATATTTCTATATCTATATTTTTATAGTCAAATAAAAATATCTGTTCAATGTACCTTATGCTATTTCTGAAATTTCCTGAATTATCTACTGTAACTTCTATGTGTTATTATTATTCAAAATGCTATTATTATTATTATTATTCATTAAATGTGAATGAAAATTATTATTGCACAGAAGTCATTTAGTCAGGGCTACACAAAAGGGATTATTGAGGCTGGATGAATTAAAATTTTCTATTAGTACTTATAAAATATATAATATTAATTTGGATCTTGCTTAAAAATTTATGAAAATATTTGAAAATATCCAAAATGAGTAAAAACTCCACAATTTGTCAATATAACACATTAAATTGAAAAATAAAACTTAATGCAGAATCAAGGCTTTACAGGATGCTTTAAATAAATTGAGTAAGAAATTTTGAAATATTCAAAAGTACACAAAATACAAATACCTATGCAAAAATTCTCAAAGGATGAAATTAACTCATTACATAGAAAATGTTTTATATTTTAGCAAAATCAATTCTTCAAATACTTTGCTAGGTGAATTAGATGGATTTGTATTTGATTACAGGACTTTAATTGTATTAACCTAGAGCCCAATTTGAGCAGGATCTTAAAGGATTGATTGGGTTTTAAATAAGAGATTAGTAGAGAGAGAATTCTATAAAAGATAAGCATGGCATGTGTCAAGGGAGTTGGGGCGTAGCCAACAAGGTGGAGTTTCTAGTATGTGTAGAATAGTTAATGGGAGGAAATGTAAGTAGGGCCCAGACATTAAAGAGTTGGAATGACTACTGTATAAATCTCCAAAATGAATATTGTACCATGAAGAGGAAAGTATGCAGTACTTATGCATTTATGCCATATGGACCTTACAATACAGTAGGGGAAGATATACATTCATTATTAAGCATGTACTAGATAATAGCCACTTTTCTACACTGTGAACAGTGGGTAAAACAGAAAAAAGTGCCTGCCTTCCTAGACCCTATATTCTATATTAAAGGTAATATAATTTCTATTATGATGGAAGTTTTGGGGAAAAGCAGTGAAGAGAGAGTAAGATTCAATTTATAAGAGACCAGAAAGTAGAGAGAAAATGAAGCCCTTTATTGTTTTATGATCAGCTGAGGGACTAAAATAGTGAGAAATAGACAGGATAGACAGATAATCTTATTGATGTGATTTTGGAAGTCACCAGTATCACTGAATAGTTAAATAAGATTCTTTGGACAGTATGTATATCTCTAAATAACACAAGTCCAGGAAATGAAGTTGAAAGATGGTTGTAATAAATTGTAAAGTGTATTCTTATTGTGGGATGAGGGATGGACTTCCTGTTGTTTCCTGAATCACATCTTTTAGGTCTTGCCTGTAAAATTGACCATTAGAGGCAATTATTTTATGAGAAAAAACTAGGTAACCCTAGTCATTTCCAGATTAAATTAGGTTTCAACTCATTAAAAAAATTGACATCTTGCCCCTCCCTCTCCTTTTAGCTGGGTTGATGTTTTCCTTTCCTACAGCTCAGCAGGGAAGGGAGTGTCTACTTCTTTTTTTTTTTTTTTAGATTTTATTTATTTATTTGAGAGAGAGAGAGAGCACAGAGGGAGAGTGAGAGAGAGAGAGAAGCAGACTTAAGTGCCAGAAGATTCAAAAATAAAAATTAAATTTAGTTTTAGAAAAAATATGTTTTTGCACATGTAATTGCATTTAAATTCACACTGTACTATGTACTTACTAAAACCATTACAGAAGGGGAAGAGAGTGCTGAAAATTGGCAGATAGCAATAATGATGGGGATAAAATAGTATAAATGAATTTCCATGTTCTTCAAAAGAAGTCTGTTGTTAGGAGGTTATGCAAGAAAGATGGGAAGCAGAGGAAAGTTCAAGTATTTGGAGATATCCATTTTGTAAGGACAAGACAGTGAGCTTGCAGTAAGTAATGGAGGACAAATGAGGAAGGAAGACAAGAACGTAAACTTGCACATTGCCAGCCCTGTAGCTTACCTTAACCAGACCCACAGTGCTCCACTCCAACTAGGCTTTGAACAGATTTCACTTGCTCACCATCTAGTCACTGTCACATAGTAGCAGTGTGAGCTCCTTTGTGTGTGACATTATTATATAACTATGGACAATATATGAAGAGGCCATGGGTGGTGGTATAAGAAACTGGACTCGGAACTAAGAAGCTAGGGGATGAAATTTGCTACAGGCAATAATTGCCTCTTATGTGTAAATATACTAATGTTTCAAGCTGATATTGTTAGGGTATAAAATATTTGGCAGGACCTCATCTGTGACAGGTTAAATCCTATCACTTCCAATCTAAACATTCCCCTGAAGAACCGGGGGGACTACAGAAGCCCGCCCAGTTCACAGAATATCATCCAGCTTCATATCTCCTGGTGAGATTTGCTCAGAATTTATTCTTTGTGTTGATAGCAGTAAACTGTAACCTCTGTAAGTTGTATGTGTCAAAATGCTCATTTTCATCAAGCCTCATCTCAGTACTCTGTGGGACGTTGACAAAACATCCCAGAAACTGGCTCACATTGACAATTTAATAATAGTCCTTAGTGACTTCCTCAAGCAGGTATCACTGGTTCCTTTGTTGGGTGGACCACCCTTAAATAGAGCTCTGTCTGTATTGTCACGGTCTGTTATCTGTTTACAAAATATATTTCACTGTCTTGTGGATTACATTATAACAGATTATGTGTTTTAAAAACTTTTACATGGGTCTCTTATTTCTCAGATTCTACCTTTCAATAATATTTACACTTAAATTCCTTTTGAACAAATTATGTCCTTTCCTTTGGAAATGTGAAAACCAGAGAGAGAGAGCTAGTGGTCTTTAGTGAGAGGCAGAAGTCAGTCAGCAGAAACTATAAAGTCTAGTCATAGCATTCATCCCCTTCATTCTGGGTCAATATCTGTGACCCAATCATAGTCTTCAAATGTTCACTCCATTTTCTACTATGGTATCTCCTCAGCTAACTTCTAGAGTCTCTGTTTGACAGTTCTGCTGGAGAAGTTTCAGCTGCTTTCCAGTGACACTTAGACTTCAGGACTTACAGGATTCAGGGTGTGGATATTACACTCTCTCTGACCAAGATACTATACTTTGTCATTCCTAACCTATTGTTAACACATGACTCTGACGTGAGAAATTTCTCCAAAGACTTCTGACCCTCAGAATTCTGGAGAGAATTAAGGTGGTTTTAGGTCATTCTCAGCCCTCACCTCCATCCAGAGACTCACCCAAGAGCGGTGGAAGAATTCAGAGGCACTGCCACCAACATTGAAACACTGTCCATCAACTCTTTTCCCTTCTTCCATCTTGGAGAATCTTGCATGCATGTGTGGTTTATTTATGAGAGAATTATTACTACCTCTGCTTCATGGTATCTTCTCCTAAATCTTTCCCTCTTACATCTAATGGTGGTACTTTTCAATTTACCACCATCGGGGCCATTAGTGACCTTGTATCTTTCAGTCCAAATGAAAGATGATAAAATCTTCCCATGTTTCTCTGACCAAGTCTCTGCCCTCTTATCTCTCTTTCACTGCCAATTGAAAAAAAAAAAAGTAATGCATATTCAGTATTTTGTCTTCCCTACCATTTTTACTCTCTGTTGTCAAAGTTGTCATCCTGATGCTGACTGCAGTTAGGTTACTCCTTTATCCTAAAATCATTGTCGACTCCCCATTGCCCACAGAATAGTGCTTAGTCTCATTGCTTACAGAATCAAACTCTTAAATGATCTGACCCAAATTTGCCTTTCCAACTCTACCTTCCACCATTCTGTTTAATTTCAACCCTCTTGGCAAATTTCAGTTCCTTAATATGTTTCATATATGTATTTTTTGCATCCATTTCTCCATGCTCTATTAAGTGCCAGAAATGTCTTTATGTTACCATTTTCATATGTTCTAATTTTAGTGAACTTTAAGGATTCAGCTAAAATTTTTCCTCAGATTGTCAACACACACACACACACACACACACACACACACACACACACAGAAACTTTTCTGTCCAAGTTGCCACAGTCCTTTCCTCATACTTCTCTTAGTCACTTATTCTCTATCCCATAACATATTAATTTAAGCCCAAGTCAACTCCTGTGCTCAACTACATTTTAAGTTTCTTAAATTGAAAAAATTTTCCTTAATCTTTGTATCCCCAGAAAAATAATTAATAATGTATATAATGCAAAATAGTCAGTACATGTTTGTGATAAAAGTAATTAATTTTAGGAGCACCTGGGTGGCTCAGTTGTTAAGCATCTGCCTTCGGCTCAGGTCGTGATCTCAGGGTCCTGGGATTGAGCCCCACATTGGGCTCCCTACTCAGTGGGGAGTCTGCTTCTCTCTCCCTCTGTCCCTCACCGCTGTTTGTGCCCTTTCTCTCACTCTCTTGCTCTGCTTTTTCTCTCCAGTAAATAAAATCTTAAAAAAAAAGAAAGACAAAAAGTAATTAATTTTATATTTGAATTCTCTCATTAATAGATTATTTTGGGGGGATCCTGGGGGGCTCAGTTGGTTAAGCATCCGACTCTTGGTCTCAGTTCAGGTGTTGATCTCAGAGTCATGAGTTCAAGACCTGCACGGGCTCTGAGCTGGGCGTGGAGCCTACTTAAAAAAATAAATAAATAAAATAAACTAAGTAAAATAACTAGATTATTTGGTATTGCATCACAGGAAGAAGATTTTGGTGAGCTTTTATTTTACCTAACACACACATCATTGCAGAACATATGAATGATTGATTTTGGCTTTAAACAATTACGAGTTAGTCAACCATATTCTAATTTTTGGAAACTTTACTTTAGGGAATGATAGGAGGAAGGAAAAGGCTATGTTGTATTTTCAGTTGCTAATTTACTTCAGCTTTTGGAAGAAAAGAGAAAACAACTTAATACCTCCATCAATCTTTTCTGGTCAGCCTGACCATGTGCTGCATTCCTTTAATTTTATTACCTAGCAAGCTGGCAATTTCAAGAGTATTCAGCATTGTTAATCAGCCCATCAGTATGATATGGAAGAAGCAGTGCATGTCATTTTTAGGGCATCTCCTTTACAATATGTTTTCAGTTTATTAAAGCCATTTTTTCATTCATGAAATTGTAATGAACCAGATTTTCACACGTTTTACTAGAATTGGCCTATGCAGCTTAAAAAATTAAGTTGAGCAAAGTGAAAATAAAATTTAGTATGTTGTATGTTATTTTAAATCCTTAAACTGAAAGTGTAATATGAACTCCATGAAGTTAAAGGATGATTTGCAGAATTAAAGAAGGGAAAGAAGGTCCTGGTATGAAAAAAAAAAATGAAGTCTACAAAGGAAATTGTGGCTAGTTTAAGCCATGAAAAAAGTTAAAAGGAGAAAATAATATAACTGGCTTGGTATTAGTAAAATAACCTAAAAGGTGATAGAATAATCAAGTCTTCTAGGAGACAGAGAAAAAAAGCAAGCAAATCAGTGAAAAATGTTAATAGAAAGACCACTTGTGGGGAAAAAAGAGCCAGTGTTTTATTGATTTCATAAAGAGCCAGAAAAAAAATAATGAAGGCTTAGAACTCTGAGGTTTAATTCTTAAATTTTTGTTTGTTTAAAAAGTATTAAAATTACTGTTCATTTAAGTCACCTAGAAATATAGTTTTACTACCAAAGAAGTGAACATAATAGACCTAAGTTATCTTAAAAGATCTTTACACCAGATGTAAGCCTATAGAGTCTGTATCATAAGAAAATAGTAAGAAAAACAAAAGCTGAAACAGCCCTACAAAGTAGGTTTCTCTTTTAAAGCTTTTAAAAATGACTTTTGTTTTTGTTTTGCAATTGTTTGCCTCATAGTACTCTATCATATTTAGATTCAAATTACAGAAACATTTTGTTAAGAACTGTTCATGGGGCTTAATAATAATCTACCTCCTTTATTATTTATCCTTGTGAGAATTGCTGAATTTTTCTCTTCGTTGTTTCTTTTCATGGACAAAAGGATGATTAGAAAGTCCACTTTCCTGAATATTGAACAGATGAATAAAAATAATTGAGTGATATTGAATGCTTTACCTACTGGCTAACCTAGCAAAATAGATTTAATATTTCTATAGGGCTTACGAGGTATCATGTCATTTCATTACTTTTTTTCTGGGAACAAAACTTCAAATATTTAATGGAAGAAGTCAAAGTAGGCATTAAAAAAAAAGTATTAAAAGAAGATAAGGCATGTTCTCTGTTTTCCTGTGAAGCCCTCAATAAAGATCTCTTTTATTTCTTGGGTTCTAATATAGCCAATTTTATTTTATGTCATAGAATCATATTTGAGTGATTTTGGCATGATTATGACATATACAGAATTTAGAAATGTAAACTAGGTGGAGTAACAAGGAATTATGCCATTGACTTAATATATTACTATAAGGAATTCATGTAACTCCTTTGGGTTACAATTTCCTAGGATATTTATTTCTCTAACAGGAAAAAAAAAAGCATGGTTACTTTTTGAGTATTCAGGTCTTTAGCTAAAAGTTTCTTCTAAAAGTCAGGTTTGTTTTGCAAAGTTATTCCTGGAGAAGATTGACTCAGGGGGCAGCATGACTTATATTACCATTACTCTGAATAAACGGTTCTCTTATGAGTAATACTAATACGTTCATGATTTTTAAGCACTTATGGCTTTCCTTGAACACAACACACTTGACAAAACATACTTTAGGAAGAATTCAAGTTAACATGTTATGTTAAAAGGACTTATAAAATATGTTATAAACATCTTACATATTTATTTATATTAATGAGTTTCACACTTTGAATTTTGAAGAAACTGAAATTTCTCAGTGGGAACAGGCATAATGGCAAAGTTGAGACTTGTGTGGTCTTGATGTAATCATGTCCTCTGGGGGTCAATTTTCTGTGTTGTAAAAAGAGGAAGTTGAAGTAGTTGATGTATAAGGTCTCTTACAGATGTATACATCTAAAATTCAAGTTTTATCTATAAATTTAAAAATTTTAATAAACATTTTGTTTAGAATATATTTGGATAAAAAAAGTTGTGAAGAGAATATCACTATTACCCTTGTTAGTAAAATCTTACATTAGTATGGACTATTAGTCACATTTAAGGGACCAATGGATATGTAATTATTAACTAAAGTTTATATTTTAGTCAGATTTCCTTAATTCTTACCTAATGGTCTTTTTATATTCCAACATCTCATATAAGATACCATATTATATTTAGTCATCACATCTCTTTGGGTTTCTCTCGGCAGTCATACTTGCCTTGTTTTTGATGACATTGACAGGCTGTTTTATTTATTTATTTATTTTGACATTAACAATTTTGAAGAGTAGGTA
The DNA here is from genome assembly GCF_009762305.2 of Zalophus californianus. Lineage (NCBI taxonomy): Eukaryota > Metazoa > Chordata > Mammalia > Carnivora > Otariidae > Zalophus > Zalophus californianus. Next base: position 94,226,272 of record NC_045596.1, read on the forward strand.
AGTATTTTGTAGAATTTTTTTCTTTTGGGATTTGTAAGATGTTTCTCTTGTGCTTAGGCTGAGGTTCTAGTTTTTTAAGAAGACCACAGAGCTGGGCACCTGGGTGGCTCAGTCATTAAGCGTCTGCCTTCAGCTCAGGTCATGATCCCAGCACCCTGGGATGGAGCCCCACATCGGGCTCCCCGCTCTGCGGGAAGCCTGCTTTTCCCTCTTCCACTCCCCCTGCTTGTGTTCCCTCTCTCGCTGTGTCTCTGTCAAATAAATTAAATCTTAAAAAAAAAGACCACAGAGGTAAAGTGTCAATGTCACCACATCACATCAAAGATACATACTATCAATATGATTTTTCACTGTTGATGTTGACATCGATGACCTGAAGTAGTGTTTCTCAGTAGTAAAGGTATTCCTTTTCTTTCTTTCTATATTCTCTCTTTGAAAGGCAGTCATTATGAATAGCCCGTCTTAATGAGTGGGGAGTTATGCTCCACCTTCCTGATGGTGGAGTATCTACAATAATTTTCAATTCTACTGCCTGGGAGCTTTGTCTTATTTATTTATTTGCTTATTTATTCAATTATTTATATCAGTATGGACTCAGATATTTATCTTATAGTTTAGGTTATTATATAATATTACTTATTTATTCCTAAAATTGTTCCAGCTTTGCTTATTGGAAGTTCTTTCAGTTGGCTGCTGTGTCCCTTTGATATAGCCACATCATTGTATGTGTGTATGTGTGTGTGTTTAAATACTTTTTTTTTGACTCTACAAGATTCTCCAAGTTCATATGTATTTCCTGCTCCAATTCTATAATAAACCATTTATCCAAGAAGCCTGATTTTTAATTAGAAAATAGTATTAGAAATCAAAATCTGAGGACTAGTGTGCTTGTTGCTACTACTGAGTGCTAGTGTGCTAGTATGCTTGTTGCTACAGAAAAGAAATATATGCACGCATACTAACATTTATATAGCTATAAACATTTATAGTGATGTATCATCTGTATCTACAGTAAGCTACAACATGAGTTTGGTCAGTTACCACATGGGTCCTTGAAGGCTTCTTCCCTTGCTTGTCTAAAACCTTCCATCCCAACAGTGAGAAACCTGACTCCCAACATCCGCCATTCGTTTACTTAATTGTTCAAGTGCAGTACACATGTAGAGTGGTGTCAGGTCTGTTAACCCATAACCCTGTAGGAAACAACTTTATCAACTAGAGTTTATTATTTATGTGAAGTTCCTTTTGGTCTTACAGATTCCATTTGTTTTCCAAGTTACTTAAATAAACAACTTTTTCACACACTCCTTCAGTGAGGTTGGTTCATATATTTGTAATATAGTTAGATTTTTTTTTTATTGTCACAACATTTTATGCTGGGATCCTCTGACCTGTATGTGATTTTTAAAAAATCTACATATATTAAGGTTTACTCATTCTGCTGTAAAGTGCTATGAGTTTTGAAAATACAGAGTATCAGACAGCCACCATAACATTGTTTCACCTAAAAAAAGTTCTCTGTGTTTTACCTATTTAACACCCTCACCCCAACCCAAGTTTCTGACACGACTAATTTGTTTGCTGTCTCTATAGTTTTTTATTTTCCAGAATGTCATGTAAATTGAATTGTAAAGTCTGCAGCATTTTTCAGACTAAATCCTTCATTTAGTAATTTGCATTTGAAGTATTCATGTCTTTTTATGACTCAGTAACTCACTCCTTATTGCAGAATAGGATTTCAGTGTGTGGATATATCATAGTTTGCTTATCCATTAACCTATTGAAGAGCATCTTGTTTGCTTCCAGTTTTTGGTGGTTAGGAATAAAGCTGTTAGAAACACTCATGTTCAGGTTGTTGGTAGACGTAAGTTTTCAAATCGGATAGGTAAATACTTAGAAGTGTGATTTCTGGATCATATGTTGAGAGTATATTTAGCTTTATAAGAAACTGCCAAACTGTCTTCCAGATTGGCCATACCACTTTTTTCCCCACCAGCAGTGAATGAGAGTTTCTCTTGCTCTGCATCCTAGCCAGAAGTTGGCAGTTCTTTTCTTTTAAAGCCATTCTAATAAGTGTGTAATGGTATCTGACGTATCTCATTACTATTTTAATGTGCTTATGATATTTAGCATTTTCCCACATGCTTATTTGTCATCCGTATATTTTTATAAGGTGTTGTTTAGATCTTTTGCCCAATTTTTAATTGAGTTGTTTGTTTCTTGTTGTTGAATTTTAAGAGGCTTTGTATAGGGGCACCTGGGGACCCAGGACCCTGGGATTGAGCCCCGCATTGGCCTCTGTGCTCAGCGGGAAGCCTGCTTCTCCCTCTCCCACTCCCCCTGCTTGTGTTCCCTCTCCTGCTCTGTCAAATAAATAAATAAAATCTTTAAAAAAAAAGAGAGAGAGAGAGGCTCAGGGCAACTGGCTGGCTCAGTTGTTAAGCGTCTGCCTTCAGCTCAGGTCATGATCTCGGGGTCCTGGGATCGAGCCCTGCATTGGGCTCCCTGCTCAGCTGGGAGTCTGCTTCTCCCTCTCCCACTCCCCCTGCTTGTGTTCCTTCTCTCACTGTCTCTCTCTGTCAAATAAATATAATCTTTAAAAAAAATGATTAACATAACATAATTAAAAAAAAAGAGAGGCTCGGGGTGCCTGGGTGGCTCAGTCGTTAAGTGTCTGCCTTCCGCTCAGGTCATGATATCAGGGTCCTGGCAACGAGCCCTGCATTGGGCTCCCTGCTCAGCTGGGAGTCTGCTTCTCCCTTTCCCACTGCCCCTGCTTGTGTTCCCTCTCTCGCTGTCTCTCTCTGTCAAATAAATAAAATCTTTAAAAAAATAAAAAAAGAGGCTTTGTAAATTTTGGGTAGAAACCTTACATGAGAGAGGTTTTGTCATGAATGAATATAGGACTTTGCCAAATAGCTTTTTCTGCATAAATTAATATGATTGTTTTTTTTTCTTCTAAATCTAGTTAATGTGGTAGATTATATTGATTGATTTATAAAATATTGAATCATTCCAGTACACCTGGAATAAATCCCACCAGGTCATAGTGTTATTTTTTTTTATACTGTTGGATTCAATTTGTTAATAAATTGTTGGAGATTTTTTTTTTTATTTATGCTTGTGAGAAATGTTGGTCTGCAGTTGGTTTTCTGTTTGCTTGTTTTTGTTTTTTTGTAACATCTTGATCTGGATTTTGTTACAGAGTAATATTGACCTCCTAGAATGAGTTAGGAAATGTTTCTTCTATGTTTTGGAAGAAATCGTAGACATTTTCTATTATTTTTTAAATGTTTAGTAGAATTCACCAGTGACACAATCTGGGCCTGATGCTTTATTTTATCTTATTTTTAAATTGAGGTATAATTAGCAAATAAAAATTCTATATATTTAAGTGTATAACCTGATGTCTTGATATATGTATACATTGTGAAATGATTACCACAATCAAACTAATGAACATATTTATCACTTCACATAATATTTTTTCTTCTGTGGTAACACTTAAGATCTACTCTTCTTAGCAAAATTTTTTAAGTATACAATACAATTTTATTACTTATACTGAACCATACTGAACATTAGATCTCCAGAACTTATCTATCCAGAATAACTGAAATTTTGTACTCTTCCACCAACATTTCTCCATTTTCCCCAACCTCTCAGCCTTTGGAAACCAGCATTCTATTCTCTGCTTCTATGAGTTCAACTTTATTAAATTCCATGCATAAGTGAAATCATCTGGTGCTTTATTTTTAGAAGGTTATTAATTATTGACTTAGTTTCTTTGATAGATATTCTTGTGTGAGTTTTGGCAGTTTCGTGTCTTCTAAGGAATTGGTTTATTTCAATTATGTTTTCAAATTTGTGGACATAGAGTTTCTCATAGCATTCCTTTATAATTCTTGTAATGTCCATGAGATAAGTAGTGATGACTCCTCTTTTATTTCCAATATTGGTAAATTGTGTATTTTCTCTTTTTCTTAATAAACTGGCTAGAGTTTCATGAATTTATGGCTTTTTTAAAGAGCCATCTTTGTTCTTATTATTGTTATTGATTTTCTCTATCATTTTCCTCTTTTCAATTTCATTGATTTCTGCTTTTCTTTCTCCGATTTCCTAATGGGGGAGCTTCAGTTACTGATTTAAGATTTTTCTTCTTTTCTGAAATATGTATTTAATGCTATAAATTTCCCTCCAATCACTGCTACTGCTGCATAGCACAGATTTTGATAAGGTGTATTTTCATTTTCTTTTATTTCAGAATATTTTAAAATTTCTCTTAAACTTTCTATTTTGATCCATGGATCATTTAAAAAGGTTATTTAATTTCCAAATATTGGGGGATTTTCCTGCTGTCTTCCTTTTATTGATATCCAGCCTACTTTCATCTTGTTCTGATAGATAATGTACTATTTATGATTTCTATTCTTTTAAATTTGTTTTGGTATGTGTTATAACCTAGAATGCAATCTATTTTGGTGAATATACCATTTGAGTTTGAGAAGAATGTATTCTGCTGTTGGATGGAGTGTTCTAAAATGTGAATTAAATCAATTTGATTCATAGTGCTGTCATAATCTATATTCTTACTGATTTTTTGCCTACTTTATCTATCAATAACTGAAAGAGAGGTGTTGAAGTATCTAACTTTAATAGTGGTTTTGTCTGCTTTCCTTTAAGTTCCATCAGTTTTTGTGTCATTTATTTTCTGCTCTTTTGTTAGATGAATGCATTATTAGGCTTACTATGTTTTCTTGGAGAATTGACCCCTTTATCATAATGCAATGTCCTTTTGATGCCTGCTAACATTCCTTATGCTGAAGTCTGCTTTGTCTGAAGTTATATAGCTACTTTTTCTTTTGATTAATGTTAGCATGGGATATGTGTACCTGTATCTTTCATTTTATTCTATATGAATCTTTATATTTAAAGTGAGATTAGTGTAGACAACATGTACTTGGGTGTTACTTTTGTATTCACTCTGATAATCTCTTTTAATTGGTATATATAGACCATTTTACATTTAAGGTAGGTGTTGATACAATTGAATAACATCTAGCATGGTTGTAACTGTCTTCTATCCATGGAATTTTTTATTATTTCTCCCTTTTCTGGCTTCTCTGGTTTTAATTGAACATTTTTACATGATTCCATTTTATCTTCTCTTTTAATGTATCAGTTATACTTCTTAAAAAAACTGGTTGCCCTAGGGTTTAAAATATATTTTTTATATAATCTAAATTCACTTTCAGATAATATGTCTCCACTTCACATGTAGTGAAGATAACTTATTAACAGAGTATTTCCAATTCCTTCCCCTCATCCCTTATGACAATACTGTCATTCATTTTACTTATCCATATGCTATGTACCTAATACATTGTGACTATTACTGCTGTAAACAATTATTTTTAGATCAATTAAGTGTAATAAAAATACCTTAATTTTTATGTATTCTTCCTCTATTCCTCTTCCTTTCTTTAATGGATTCATTTTTCTTATATATACATGGCTTGATAGCTCATTTCTTCTTAGCACTAAATAATTTCTCATTTTCTGAATGTGCTTCAGTTTAATTATCTATTCACCTACTGAGGGACATCTTAGTTTCTTCCAAGTTTTAGCAATTATGAATAAAGCTACTTATAAAGATTCATGTGCAGATTCTTGTGTGGACCTAAGTTTTCAGCTCATTTGGATAAATACCAAGCATGTAATCGCTGGACCATAAAGTAGTAAGAGTATGTTTAGTTTTGTAAGAAATTGACAAACTGTCTTACAAAGTAGCTGTACCCCATTTTGCATTCCCACCAGCAATGAATGAGAGTATTTGCTCCTCTACATTCTTGCCAGCATTTGGAATTGTCATTGATTGGGATTTTGATCTTTTTAATAGGTTTGTTGTATATATCCTATTGCTTTAATTTGCATTTCTGTGATGACATATGATGTGGAACATCTTTTCATATGCTTATTTGCCATTTGTATATCCTCTTTAGTGAGGTGTCTATTAAGATCTTTTGCCCATTTCTTAATCAGTTGTTCATTTTCTTATTGTTGAGTTTTAAGAGTTCTTTGTATATTTTAGATAACAGTCCTTTATCAGATATGTCATTTGCAAATATTTTCTTTCAGTCTGTGGCTTGTCTTTTTATTCTTTTGTGAAAAGTTTATTCTTTTGTGACTAAAAAGACAGTGCTTCGTGTAGCAGATTTTAATTTTAATGAAGTCCAACTTATCAATTCTTTTTTTCATGAATTTTACCTTTGGTGTTGTATGTAAAATATCATTGCCATATACAGTATCATCTAGATTTTTTCCTATGTTATCTGCCAGGAGTTTTATAGTTTTGCATTTTATATTTAGGTCTATGATCCCGTTTTGAGTTAATTTTTGTGAACTACATAACGTCTATGTCTAGACTAATTTTTTTTCAAATGACTGTCTAGTTGTTCCAGCACCAGTTGTTGAAAAGACTGTCTTTGTTCCACTGTGTTGTCTTTGCTCTCTTGTCAAAGATTAGTTGCTGCATTTATGTGGGCCTAATTATGGGCCCTCTATCCTGTTCCATTCATCGATTTGTGTGTTCTTTTGCCAACATTACACTGTGTCTTGATTACTGTTTTATAGTAAGTCTTGAAGTTGGGTAGCATCAATCTTACAACTTTGTTCTCTTTCAATATTGTGTTGGCTATTTCTGGGTCTCTTGCCTCTCTATATAAACTTTAGAATCAACTTTTTGAATTCCAAAAAATAACTTGCAGAGATTTTTTTATGGTATATTCTTCCATTTATTTAGAGCTTCCTTTTTAAAAACAATTTCACTGGCGTATGATTGATACAAAAAGCTGTAAGTATTTAATACATACAACATGATGAGTTTGAAGACTAGTACATATTCATGAAGCAATCATCACAAGCTATTCTGTAAACATATCCATCACCCCTAAAAGTTTCTTTCCACCCCCTTATTTATTTATTCATTTATTATTATTAATTTTTTACTTGCTGAGATTTTGACTGGGATTGTTTGAATCTATAGATAATCAAAATTGAGAAGAGCTGACATCTTGATAACACTGACTCTTCCTGTCCATGAGCATGAAATATCTGTTCATTTTAATAAAATTTTTTAAAGATTTTATTTATTTATTTGAGAGAGAGAATGAGATAGAGAGCATGAGAGGGGGGAGGGTCAGAGGGAGAAGCAGACTCCCCGCTGAGCAGGGAGCCCAATGTGGGACTCAATCCCGGGACTCCAGGATCATGACCTGAGCTGAAGGCAGTCGCTAAACCAACTGAGCCACCCAGGCGCCCGTCTCTCTCTCTCTCTCTGTCAAATAAATAAACAAAAATCTTTAAAAAAATTGTTTTGTCTCTAGTCCCCTTTACCTGTCACCTTTGAAATCACTAATGAATTATGCTACCTTTGAACTTCTAAAAAGTAAAAAATTGATAAGCTTGAATCCAGTGGTAAAATATTTGGTCATTTTGAAGAGAGAATATTCTAAAGCCCTAGTTTAGCTGTAATTGTTAGTCAACTTTGCACCAAATCTATCTACTCCCAATAAAATAAGAGCCCCAGATATCAAAAATTCCAAATAAATTCTTTATGGAATTCTGATGATGTACTTGGAGTCATCTAATGATTATATGAGTAATTTTTTTCTTTTTATTAGTGTAACAAAGTATTTCATTTACATTGAATAAAATGAATGAATTCATGGTTCAACATTTCAGCAATCTGCATGATGTCACCTCCATACCATTATGATTTTCATATTATATACCCTTGGGGAATTTTCAAAATCATGGTAAGTGTAATAATGTGTATGTCTATGTGCCTGTGTTATCATTCTTATGATACTCTGCTGGTCTTTTAAGAAGTCTGGAATGATTTCCAGTTTGTGAAAATAGCATACTTTTTCTCTGGATACTTTGTTAATATATCTCAGATACTTATTTTAATGTTATAGTGATTGCAAATATCCTCTCTTTGTAAACATGTTTCCAGCCAGCCTGCCTTTGTTACTTGATCAAACCAGAATTTAAAGAAAACTTTCAACCTTGCATTAATATCTCACTAAAAGCAATTAAAGTGTTAATAAAAAGCATCTTTAAAAAAAGAGAGCTCAAACAATCTAAGTCCAGAAAAGAAAATACTAACTGCAAAGTTTAGACAGCAGACAGGAGCTGGTTTTAACAACTCAGAAAATAACAGATGTTGGTGGGGATGCAGAGAAAGGGGAACCCCTATTACACTGTTGGTGGTAGTGCAAACTGGTGCAGCCACTCTGAAAAACAGTATGAAAGTTTGTCAAAAAGTTAAAAATAGACCTAACTTAGGACCCAGCAATTGCACTACTAGGTATTTATCCAAAAGATACAAACATAGCGTTCGAAGGGGTACGTGCACCCCAATGTTTATAGCAGCAATGTCCACAATAGCCAAACAATGGAAAGAGCCAAGATGTCCATCGACAGTTGAATGGATAAAGAAGAGGTGGTATACACACACACACACACACACACACACACACACACACACACACACACACACACACACACAATGGAATATTACTCAGCCATCAAAAAGAATGAAGTTTTGCCATTTGCAGTAATGTGGATGGAACTAGAGGGTATTATGCTAAGCGAAATAAGTCAGTCAAAGAAAGACAATTCTATGATTTCACTGATATGTGGAATTTAAGAAACAAAACAGATGAACATAGGGGAAGGGAAGGAAAAATAAAATAAGATGAAACCAGAGAGGGAGACAAACCATAAGAGACTCTTAACTTTAGGAAACAAACTGAGGGTTGCTGGGGTGGGGGGTGAGTGGGAGGATGAGGTAACTGGGTGATGGGCATTAAAGAGAGCACTTGATACAATGAGCACTGGATGTTATAGGCAACTGATGAATCACTAAATTCTACCTCTGAAACTAATAATACACTATATGTTAATTAAATTGAATTTAAATAAAAAAATAAAAACAATTTGATGTTTAAAAAAATATATTTTTTCTCTTAAGATAGAAGTCAATATACAACCTATAACAACCATTTCTCAAAAGTACAGTCTCATGGTTAACAGCATCAGCACCTCCTGGGAACCAGTTAGAAAAGGAGACCCATTGAATCTTACTCCCAATCTATTGAATCAGAAACTCCAGGGGTGGGATACAGTTTATGTATTTTAATACACCTTCCAGGGGATTCTGATTCTCTAAAATTTGAGAACTCTTGGGCGCCTGGGTGGCTCAGTCGTTAAGCGTCTGCCTTCGACTCAGGTCGTGATCCCAGGGTCCTGGGATCGAGTCCCACATCGTGCTCCCTGCTCCACGGGGAGCCTGCTTCTCCCTCTCCCACTCCCCTGCTTGTGTTCCCTCTCTCACTGTCTCTTTCTCTCTGTTGAAAAAATAAATAAATAAAATCTTTAAAAAAATAAAATAAAATTTGAGAACTCTCTTAGATTATAGGGATCCAGAAGAAAACAATTACCAAGAACTCAAAAATACCAAGAGTATTAGAGTTATATCACACTGTTTCTTAACCTCCTAAGTCCTGCTTCTCTCTCCTTTCATACCTTCACTATTCTCTATTATTTCAATAATATGTTTCTTCTTTCATTAAATGTGGCCACTGCTAAAAGTTGAGTACCACTAATTTAAGCACTCAGCTTGAATTCCTACCTTAAAAGATTATGTTTAATTGGAGAGCAGACTAGTAATTAGCATTCAATCACTTTTAAAAAGTCTCACCACAACCCTGATTAAATCATCTCAAGTAGAATTTTACAGTTGATAGAGGGAAAAGAATTTATATATTTTCATTTAGCTCAAGGTCCATTAAAATGTAAACTTTACTGCATGCTGTTAAATATGGCATCAAATGTGTATTTACTTAAAGCTTTTACTATTACATTTACTGTTAAAAGGAGAAAACAGAGTTGCTTCTGTGATTTTTCTCATGGGAATGAATGAATGGAAAATTAAAAGAAATAAAAATGTAAAGGAGCCTAAAGGAAAAAAAAAAGGATAAGGAACATAGGAAGGAAAGCATTATGAAAGGGGGTGGAAATGTGTCAGATGGAGTTGAAGAGAATCTCTCATGTAGAGCAATGTGGAAAAAATAAGGTTGAATATATAAAAATAAGTCACTTATATAAGTTAAATAAAGAACTTGGACTCAGAACTGATTTAATCCTCTTTTTAACATTGATTCAATGAGCTTGTTCAAATCTCTTGCTAGCTCTGTTCTACCATTTACCCCTTTGAGGAAGAGGGTTTTTTTTTTTTTTCTTTTGCCTGTAAAGAAATCAGAGCCCAAATATTTGACCTGTATCCCAGGTCAAGGAAGAGGAATCTTAATACCCTACTTAGACCTACTGCCTGGGAAATTACAATGGTAAATACTAATGATACTTAAATATAACTTTCTTTTTCTTAAACTGAGGACAGAATTGAAGGGCTTGCTTAAATTCTGTTTCCCATATCTTACTGGACTTTGTAAACACAAATGACATGTTAGAAAATAGAAGAACTTTAGACTTCAAGAGATACTAGACATTATGTAGATCATTTTTCCCATCTTAAAAATTCAGTGCAATTTTAAGTCTTGAGAAGTTAGATTAAAGTCAGATACTAATTAGCAACAAATATTAGGCTCAAACCCAGTTCTTTAATACTATTTGTGTTTGGGGGATAATTGTAAGGGCTGAAAAGAAAATATAAATATTTTCTTCTTACTTAGAGTTATGAGTATTATGGTAACAAAAGATGGAAAACAACAGCGATATCTCTGAAAATGCATTTTTGTTTGCCTAAATTCATAAAAAAAATCAGTTCAAGATGTTATACTCAACTATACTGCCCTGCATAAGCAATGCGAGGCATCATCCAAGCAGAATGTTGTCCCTAAAATATATGTATTATAAAATCCAGTTCAACTGAACTCAATTCTTGAGGGCTTGCTATCTTCTTCCAAGAATAACTCTATGCTCTTGGTAAATAAAAGTGGATAAACCACAATTTTATCCATAAGAAGCCCAGTCTCATAAGAAAATATGCATATACATTTTTAATTATAATACAAGTCAAACTCTGATTGATACTATAATTAAAGTTTACAATTACGCATACAAATTATATATGTATGTTCATTTTTTATTCATATTTAAAGTTTAACATATTTCCAAGCCCAAAAGTACTTTGATAAAAAATAGTAAGGGAATTCTAGGTCTAGATTTAGCAACAATGCAATTTACATATCATTAATGGCAGAGTATAACTAAGTAATAAAATTCTGGGTCATTCTCATTTTTGATATTTTGATTAATGTTTCCTCAAAAGCAAGCAAGTTCTATATGATAGGTCCTAGACTTATTCAACTGGCTCATTGCCCAGACTGCTCAAAGATTTTAGGTAAAGTAGATAACCTGGATGAAGCCTGGGGTAAACGTATGAAATATGTAATTTTGCATAGGCTTCGGAGACATAGAGGGGATCGTTCTTGCAAAATGAAGTAGACTTCTGGCAACCTGTTTGCTTTCTACAGAAAATGTCAAGTTTTGGCTAGTTCAACAAGTCAACCATGACCTCATAGATAAAAGCATAAATGAGAACAGCAGCTGTACCTGAATATGGTGCCATTTCCTTAATTAATTGTTTTTATATGGTCACAACTGAAGTACAGTCACACATTCTCCCAGCATGACTGCTAATGGAAATGTTTTTCATTTTTTAATTCTGTTACATAAAATAATTCTAAATGTCTGTTTCTCTATCTATCATATGTTGGTATTGTGTCTAGCTACCACAATAAAACTTACATGTTTGTAAGAAACTCCAGATTCTTTCTATATATGGTGGTAACAGAAAAGACATTCCATTCTCATTGCTTTGTACATGGAAAATGCCATTTTTAGAATTTTTTCAAAGTATGCCAAGAAACTGTACTATTTGGCCTGAGAAAACTCAATGGCATGCATCTGCCAACTCCTGCTACTGTTGTGAGGTCATTGCTAAGCATCTCATGAAGCTTTTATACCAAAAGCTTTTCCATGATGTTGATTAACAGGGTTTTCCTGAGAAGTAAGTTTTAATCCAGCTACTTTTCCATTTGATTCTGAATAAATTAGATCTATAAACATAAATTAGTATATTCTTTTAACCAAGTATATATATTCTATTTGTTTTATTACATAAACATAGGATTCAAACAGACCTTGAAAAGTCATCTAGTACAACACCCAACCTTTATTCAATAAAGCAACCAGTATGACGACTGCACACATTAGTTCCATAGTTCGCTGGATTAGGGATGATTCAGGGCCCTATGATAGAATCCAAGTAGCCAAAGTAATAGTGAGACATTTGGGGAATTAGGAAGCCACTTTTTATCAGGTTGAATAGTCTATATAGTTCAATATAGTTCCATATTTTATCAACTGGTACTAACTAGCTGAATATCAGCTGTGGTAATGTCCAAACAGCGTGGAAAGCCTTACTCTTTTCTGGGACCCTAATACATACCTCTAATTGACCATGGCACCATTTCCTGCTGAGTCCAAATAAGGTCTCAAATTCTATGTCAGATCTGCAGGGCCTCAGTATCAATCAAAGCAAGCTGTTTATTTTGAGAAAAACAACAACAACAAAAAACGAAACAAAAAAACGATTCTTCATCTGTGATCTGAAAGAATTATAAAGAGATGAGAATTCTAAACTTTCTTTTAATTCCAGCTATTCTTCATGGTCAATATTATCAAGGAAATCTTCCTTACATCTTCCACATAATACTCCAATTCTCTCCTCAAGGAGAAGTCTTATCCAATTCCATGGGCTCTTATTGATATTCAAACACATCTTTCTCTGAAGTCTTATTTTCTCTGAATCGCACAGGTTAGCACTTGGTTACACAATAATTTCTGTTACCTTTAATTGTTTCATGTTTGATGCCTTGTTCCCTTTAGCAAGGTGAGCTATTATTTAATATAAATATAATATATATACTATATATATTATATATATATAACATATAGTATATATGTTATATTATTTCTATTTCTTGTATTTATCATAGATTTATCTGTATATTATATATATTGCTTATATTTGCTGTTACTTAGATGTCTGTTGCTATTATAATAAATCATGATGAACTTAGTGGCTTAAAGCAGCACAATATATTATTTACAGTTATGTAGGTTTGAAATCCAACATGGATCTCACTGGGCTAAAATCAAGGTGTTGGCAGGGCAGATTTTATTTTGAAAAATATAGCAGAGGGGGCCTGTTTCCTTGCTTTTTCTAACTTCTTGCTCTTATTAAAATTTAGGCAACAGATAAATCACTCTACCATTAAAAAATGGTTTCATTTTGATTTCATAGGCACTATGTTTGTGTGAGAATGAGAGGGCTTACTGTAAACATGTTGACTTTATATTGCTTTAGCCAATGAATATAGAAAGTAGCGAAAGAGGTGAACAATACCAGGCCTGTGAGGAACTGGTATTGATAATTTTATATAAAATCTCTGATTATTTCATATGAAACCTAGATTTTGAAGATGATTTCTAATATTTTAAAAATAATTCTTTAAACACACTTTTGAATTTTTACTAAATATAATAGCCATTTTCAAAAATAACATACAATCAGAAGATCAAACTTTGGAGTCTCTTTGCCTCTACTTCTTTATCAGCTTTGACTTTTGGGTAACACATCACAGTTCTTGCATTCTCATTTTTATGTAGTATATTGTGTGAGAGGAGTATCAGACTAAGTAGCATACCACCATCATTTTGCACCTAGAAACAGTCAAATAAAAAAAAAAAAACACAAAAAGCATCAGTTTACCACAGCATAATTCTTTAGGAAGACTTAATAATAATTGTCATTTCTTATATATCTGTTAATTATATTTGGGCCACCTTAATTCAGCTATTAGCAGGGGGCTTTCACTAGGAATTTTGGACTTCTAAACTGTTCATCTACCAAAACTTTGGTCTTCATACTAAAACTAGTAATCATTGCAGATCTGGCTGATTGGACTGATTCATCCTGACTGAGAAATGTAGTATCTATGGCTAGGAATTAAGCGCTGTGGACATGACTGGCTGAGTTTCTACTGTTTATTAGAAAGAACAGCATGATACCCTCTTACCATAATGCTCACTGAGACCCTGCTAATTAATGTTCTTTTTCTTTATCCTCATTTCCTGGGTTCCATTGATTTTAAAGTTTAAAAAAGAAAAAAAATAGAGTTTTATAATTAAGCCAATGTTTATAAAAAAGCATCGTAAATACAGCATTACACATACTATTGATGACATTTTGGTTTTCCTACGACATCAGAGACCAGTCTGCTACAGCTTAGGCCTTTAAACTGGCCATTCTGGGTATTTTATTATTTTATTTTAAATTTTATTTATTTATTTGACAGAGAGGGAGAGAGAGGGAGAGAGCACAAGTAGGCAGAGCAGCAGGCAGAGGGAGAGGGAGTCTTCCCGCTGAGCAGGGAACCCCATGCAGGGCTCCATTCCAGGACCCTGGGATCATGACCCGAGGTGAAGGCAGACGCCCAACCCAACTGATTGAGCCCCCAAGGCACCCCTCCGGGTATTTTAAACTAAGAGTTAAACTTATGAGTACCTAATTTAGTCCAGCATTTTGTTGAGGACTTAATAATACATTTGTTAATTTAACCCATTCCAGAAATTGTGCCCTTCATCCTTACTCTATTCTGTCTCTTTGTTGCATTATACTGTATATATCCATTTTTAAAAATACAGAATAATGGAAATTTACTATATATTACACTGCAAAAATAGGCAATGGATATATTTCACCCTTTCCTTGTTCTCTTGAATATATCCTCAAACTGTTTCACCCTGGCTAAGAATTGTGTATTTTCTTTCTGTGAAGCCACGCAACATAGGTATTTCATGATATGCTGGACTTGTGGTCATCCACTATACAGATAAAACCCACAGACATCATAGTCCCTGGTGCCATGCTGCAGGTGTAAGGAATAAGTGTCTGTGAGAAAGTGTGGTTGGGAAACATTTCGACCTTGTGATTTCCATAGTAAGATAGCTCAGGTGCTTCCTGGTTAAAACTCATATATCACAAGAGTTTTCATGTTTCTCAAAGGCTTCTGGGCTTGAGGCACATGAAACAAAGGCTGAGCGTGGTGAATTTACACAGGAATGCTGTCACCTACGTATATTCTTTATCATTATCATTATGCCAGCACCTAGGAATCATGGCTTTTCCCAAAGTCATTTGTTTATGATTCCAGCACATTATGCTCCTCACAAACGCTATTGTTCCTGAGTATAAAAAAATGCCACATTTCCTCATCACAAACCTACTTGCCTTTCTTGCCCCCTCCCTTTTTTTTTTTTTTTTTGGTTCTCTCCTATTTTATCAGTAATAACAACTACATTTATTGAGTAACCTCCATGTGCCAGGCTTCAAGTTCAGCACTTTATGTACATGCTGATAGTAAAGCAGCATCATTACCTTGTTATATAGGTTATATTGTCAACGCTATGTTTTTGATGATGAAACAGAGGCTCAAAGAGGTTAAGTCACTTACTCCAGATCTCACAGCTAGTAAGAGCCAGATCAAGGACTCTGTGTTATAAGGGATAGTTATGTTACTTAAAGTGGACCGTTTTTGATGCTCAGTCTGGTGTGGACATAGAATAACACCACGGAGAGACATATGAAAATGAAAGAGATTTGTTACACTCAGGGTCCTAGAAGACGAAGTTACCTGCATGCCATGCAGGAGGCCACACAAGAGGAGTTCTGAGTGAGTGGGCTCAGTGAAGCAGGTGAGAAACAGAGAGAGTGAGGATCTGTGGACAAGTACCTTTATTGGGGGTCAGAGTATAGTGTACAAGCAGAGGGGTGAGGGGATTTCACTGATGCATTTGAGTGTCACTAGATCACAACCAGGGGAGGGTAAGAAGGGGAACTCGTGGCAGAGACCCACCCTATCACACTGCTGCACCTGGTCACCTGGGTGGGGTTCTCACAGCCTGTTTTGAGGATGTTGAGACATTAGGAAAATACGAAGTTTTAAGCATTTACAATATAAGCTCTAATCCAAATGTGTCCAATTCCCAAGTGTCTCCTCAAAACCACTAAACTTTCCTGCTCTTTATTAAATTTCACTGGTCACAGATCTTTACAGTTATTTAAAAAATACATTAATATCTTCATTTCCATGCTTTCTTTTCAGCTACATCAGGTTAAATTATTCTAAAATCTTCCAGATATATCTTTAAATACTGGTTGTTATCTTGCAATATGACGTTTGAACAAATTAGTCATTGTTACTAAATCTTCCCCAAAAGACAAAAAACATCAGATTGAACATGCACATTTTAGTTAGCTTAAAATAGTTTTTAATCAAGAGAGAAAGGACAGAAAGTTTTGTCTTTATTCATGGCAGAAATTAAACATGTTTTCAAATGTAAGTGACAAGTATTATTAAAATAGCTCTCCCAGTTTTTATATCCAGTTTATAATATATAAATATAGATTTAAAAAGGCATTTTAGCCATTCAGTGTAACTACTTTTTAAAATGTACTTCCTTGTGTATTATTGCACTCAAAGCAGCCCATTTTAATCAGGTATAACTTTATTACTATCACCTCTTTTCATTCCTGGTGTCCCCCAAATTAGATTCACTTTTGTTTCTGACTGAATTAAAATACAGAATATTAAATTTTGGGAAAACCTCAAGGTCATGAAGTAAAGCCCCTTATTTTAGAGAGGAGAAAGGTGACTCCCAATTCCTAAAGATAAAATGTTTACATGTGCATATGGTCACCCAGAATAATTTCTGGGGCTCCTTATAGATAAGTTGTGTGTTCATGTGACTACAATCTGTGGAAAGGATGAAAACAGAAGTATATTATGGTAGCTTCCAGAAACCTTCCCAAAGAGACAGCTGGAATGTCCCCTTTGCCCTCTGTTTTTCCCTATTTTGCTGCAGGAACTCAAGAGGTCACCCACTTAAGCCAAAAGAATGAATGTTGTAGCTCAGAAGAAGAGAGAAGGAAATAAACTTTACCTTGCTTAAACTGCTGCTATTTTTCTATAACTCACAGATAAACCTAATTCCAACTAGTACACAACTACATTGTTGGAAAGTAATCATAGGTCCCTTCTTTTTGTACTCTACCATAATCTACATCTGTACAGAAAAGAACATGGAAATAAAGGAGATAAATTCTCCTCAAATACAAACCAGTAAAATCTACACCTTGTGAATAGATTAGTGAATGGGAGTGAAAGTAAATAAAAGTATTTACAGCTTCACAACTGAAGAGTTTTTCATTTTTATTTTTAACAGCTTCATTGAGATATACTTTATGTCAAATCAATTGCAGATATTTAAAGTGTACAGTTCA